>NC_054842.1:52456079-52578579 GCF_018345385.1 Vulpes lagopus | reverse complement strand
TTCTACTCCACACATCACCTCTAGAATTAGTCCAGCCCTTTCTATCTTCATTGCTGATAATCACGTTCAGGGCCTTATGTGTTTTCACTTTGAATAAAAAGGGAGTTCCTATTTGATCTCTATACTCTTAATCTTACTCCCTCCAACAAATCTTCTATATTACCACCAGAGCCAGGAATGTGTTCCTTGTTTTGTATTCCTAGCAACAAGCACAATATCTAGAACATAGAGATGTCCAGTAAGTGCTAAGTGAATGAATGTGTACCGTTCTACATCACATAGAAGATCTTGTCGCTCCCTGCTAAAACTGCCTCCGAAGGCATCCTGTTGCAAATACATCCCATCTCGCTCTCATGCCACCTAAGGTCTGTCACTGTCTCACCTCAAGGTAACTTTCTAGCCTCATCATTCACCACTCCTCCTCCACTGCCTCGGGGATGCATGGCCTTGCTGGGCCACACTGCCTTTTGTTTGTACTGTCATGCCCGTGTTCTTGCTGATGCACTACCTCCCTTTCTTGCTGAGAAAATCTTATCAGGAAGTTTAATTCAAATGTCAGTCTCTTCTATGAAATCTCTGATCAATACCCCTTGTTTCCAAGTGGATCTGATTGCTCCCTCCTTTCTTCTTAGGCATTTTAATACCTTCCTTAGGGAATGTACAATATTTTGTTCCTTCATTAGAGGAAATAGTCAACTCCTTGAGAGGAGGGCACACAGTGGGTGTGATAGAAATTGTGGGCATTCTCTTCCTAAGTCTTCAGCCAGCCTACATTTTCTGGTCTCCCATGAAGTTCAGCATGGCCGTTTACCTGAATTCAAGCCAAGGAATGTGAGCTTAAGTAATGTGTATCATGTTTGTTTCCATACCCAGCCTACAAAAAGCTCCCATGCGATCCTCACTCTCTCTATTCAAATAGTGGAAGAGAGGACCCTCAGAGCATGAACCCCAAGATAAAAGAAATCTGTGTTACTGAATTTCTGCAGAAAGTAGTGCTTTCCTGAGGACTTGCATTAATACTGTGATAGGAGCACAAAACAAGTCTTTATTGTTTTAAAGGATCCGAAATTTGGAGTTGTTTATTACAGCAGTTTGTGCACTTTGCCTAATACATGAAGTGTTTGATGAATGTTTCCTCAACAAATAATTAAAAGGATTTTGAAAGTCAATACAAATATTATGCTGTTTCTTCTAAAGTGAAGTCTCCTTTCAGAAAAGAAATCCTCTATGACTGTTCATTTGAATGATGAAGATCAGAAAAGCAGTGGCAGAGGTGGTGTGGAGCTAAACAGAGAAATTATTCAGTACATGTGGTTAACAGTATATTACCAGAATTTACTTTCACCTTTACTAATTTCACTTCAAAAATCCACAGGGATACAGCTTTTTAGATCATTGTAGCTGTAT
Organism: Vulpes lagopus; assembly: GCF_018345385.1. Taxonomy (NCBI): domain Eukaryota; kingdom Metazoa; phylum Chordata; class Mammalia; order Carnivora; family Canidae; genus Vulpes; species Vulpes lagopus. Next base: position 52,577,172 of record NC_054842.1, on the reverse strand, counting down.
GCTTAAGTTAGACTTTAAATGATTTGGGGAGGTAGTTTATATTACCCTATGGAGAGGGAATCAACTGAAGCAAGAATTGGAAGAGACTGACAAGGTATCTAACTCATCCCCTGGTTTTAGAAAGCACTATATTAATTTTTCCAGATAAAATAATTTTGTAAGGGTTTAACAACCTTCATTTGGAAGTTCTTTCCTATATGTGGCCCAATCTCTGACACCCCACCATCATGAATAGACCAGAAATGTCAAGGAATTCTTACAAAACAATAAGCAGATGGATCAGATCTACGGAAAAATGATTAGAAGAAATCACAGCTCGATCATATTCAGAAGACTAGAAAAACAGAGACGTTCCAGGGATGCTTTAAGTTTAAAATCAATGGAGACCAAACAGAGGTGGTAGGACTGAGGTAAGTACTGAGGCATTTGCCAATGGGGAATTATGATTAGAGCAGCTGAACAGTGGCAGTGCCCCCTCAATGTGATAAGCAGGGGTACAGGTAGTGTTTGACCACAAGTTAAAGCAGTGAGTACAGGAGGTACAAGGCCCAGTGATCCACGAGCCGATTAACTACTAGCTCCTATAAAAGGGACGGACGACGAGCTACTAATGTGTCATTCCCAGCAACACACCTTGCCCCCCAGACACAGTCAATAGACACCAGGTATAATGACCCGAAGTGGCAGGATTATAGGTATTGTCAAATATAAAGACAAATGGCTAGCTTAGAATTACCAGACGTTCGAGAAAAACCAAACCCTTAAGAGGGAAACCAAAGCAAAAACAATATAACCAACAATAACACTCTAAAAAAAAACTAAGCTGAGGAGTAAGAATTAATAAAGCAAACAAAAAGTTTTTGGAATCAGTGTAAATAATATCCTTAAAGAGATCTGAGAAGATACTGATTACATCTTGGAAATTAAATTTTATCAAAAAAAATAAATTTTGATTATCAAAATACAACGCCATACATAAAGTGAAGCAGAGAATGGATATAGCTGAAGATCAAATGAGTGTGTGAGGAGGCCTTACCAAGGACTCTTCCTTGAATGTAGTAGAAAAGAACAAAGAGATACACCCGTAAGAGAGAAGGTAAGAGGAGATCATCATCATCATCATCATCATCATCATCATCAAGGTTAACATTTACTGAAGGCTTACTATGTGCCTTTGTGTTTATATATGTGTGTGCATTTCACTTAATACTCAAATTGGCTCTATCCTCATTTAACAGATCAGGAAACTGAAGCACAGAGAAGTAAAAGGACTTTCTCAAGGTCATAGAATTAGAAACAAAAATACAAATTGCTTCCATGCCCAAGTTTTACTGTTTGTGAAGAAACTTTTATCTGAAGATACTTCATTCAAAAATCACATGGAAAATTTGAAGAGTCCTCTTGCTTTGTAACAACTATTATTGCATGCTCATCTGCTTTATGTATTTAAGGTATATGTATCTAGAGAGCTTCTTGTCACAGTACCATGCTGGATCCCAGAAGAATCTGTGTCTGAAGGAAATTTCTGAGATTCTCTCCCCCTATCCTTTTCCAAAATACAGTAGCTTAGTGAGCAGTGGTTCTGTTAAGTGTAATTCTGATTCCAAAGTATTCTACCACCATTCTTCAACAGTAACTATGTCTCTGAAAAATACCATTACGGTGAACTATGGATCTAGGTAAGAAAATGCCTGAATAAAGACATCACGAATTTTCCTGCCCTGTGTCTGTGACAGCGACCATTAGCAAAGAGCAAAAGTGATATTTACATTTAGGATTTAATTTCCTTTGAACTTTCATGTTGACAGTTAAGGCAGTTTTCATCCTAACCTAGAGAAGAAAAACCTAGTGACTGTGTAGTCTTAGCTTAGCTCTGCCAAAGCCTCTTTCGAGAATTTGATGAAAAGGGAAAAGGAATAAGTGTCTGCTGGAAGAGGTACAAAGGTTTAAATACTGAATAAGTTTACCAATCCAGCAGCTTATCTGGTAGCAAGCATTACTACTCTGTGATAAGGCTTTAACAAGAAAAGTGTCATTGTTAGTAGATAAAACAACTTTTATTTAAAGTCTAAAACACACGTAGTGGTCGGTTATATGGGAAGAAATTTATAAAGATATGTAACAAAATGATATAATTTTGGATCAAGGGTGGTGTACATGCTTCAAGGTAGATCATCATCCATTTAACAACTTGGTTGATAAAATCATGAAAAATTTGAATTCAAGGTACTGAACTTTTAGAAAAGCCTGATCTTTCTTTACATATTTAGAAAGAGCAAACCCCAAATATTTCTAAAGGTCCAGAAGTGAACTTAAAAATAACGAGAAAAAAATTTAGATTAATAGTAAACTTTATTAGATAAGCAATAGTTAAGGATGACTTTCAGAGATGAAAAAATATATATAATATGAAAAATGTAATGTTAAAAGAATCCTAATAGGCCATGATCTTTAAGACTTTCTCAGATATTTTTGCTGGGTTTTACCTACAGCTTAAAAAATATATATATATATATATATATATATTGTCATTTTATTTGTCATACATTTATGTCATACATTTATGACAAAGTATTTGTCATACTTTATTCATGAGAGAGAGAAGCAGACACAGGCAGAGGGAGAAGCAGGCTCCCTGTGGGGAGCCCAGTGAGGGACTTGATCCCAGATCCCAGGATGACACCCTGAGCCAAAGGCAGACGCTCAACTGCCGAGCCACCCCGGCATCCCAACCTACAGTCTTTGCACTTATCTAGATCTCAGCACAATGGAAAACCTAAAAACTCACTACTTAACACTACCAAATTCATTTATAGATTTACATATCAATGTGGCTGCTGCTTCTGCATATTTAACAATTATATAAGGATGATCATAGTATTAGCTCGTCCTGGTGCCTCTGCATCCTTCATGGCACAGAAGTGAGGTCTAGTCATTGTAAGTTCTTATTCCTTATCAATTTGTGCCCATTCGTAAATACGAGCAATACAAATGTACACATAAAAACGTTTAATCACATGTAATGTTTGAAATGATTATTCTGAATGTACATCAAACACCATAAGGGTCAAGTCACTATAACTGAAAAACTATTTTACAAACATAAAATTACAATTATTGCAGAGACACTGCAAAAAGGAAAAAAAAGCCATTATTCATTATCGGTAAATACTCTAAAAATATTAATTTTTGCTAGATCACTTATTAAGCATGTTCTTTTTCATTAGTTCTTTCATCTGTCCATTCGAAATAGATTTTTAAGAAAATATAAAACAGATGACATAGAAAATTCTCCAGCAGAAAACTGTACCTTAATCACTGAGCCAGTGCTGAGGTTTGAGAGATGAAGAGACTAGAAGGGGAAATGCAAAAACAAACAAGCAAATACCTGTATACAGGTGCTTTGGAAGTAATGAAGGATGAGGACACGGTCAGGGAAGGGTTCTAGGAGAAAGCGATACTTGAGCTGCCTCTTGTCGAAGGACAGGCCTGTCCTTTGGGTCATGAAGTCCCCATGAACCAGCACAGTTAAATTTTATGGTTCAACCCAGTCCAGATGGGCCTTGGAATAAACATTAGGAAGAAGAAAGCCAGGAGGTACGCTGTCATAGGATCCAAGGGACATTTAACCACAGACAGAGCTAAGTCCCCAAAGGGGACTGTCTGCTGCAAGGGAGACCCTATCGATTCAAAATGACTGCAAGTCAAGAATGAAGTTGCACGACAGATCACAGACAGTGCAGTCAAATTCTCAGAAAATTATGTCTAGCGCTATAAGGAGCTTTAGAGATTTTCTGGCGCGGCATTATGCGTGTGTTCTGGCATTCTGTGTTCCATGGAGTATGGATTCCCCATGATTCTCCATTTAAACAAGTACCCAGGGATCCCTGGGTGGCGCAGCGGTTTGGCGCTTGTCTTTGGCCCAGGGCGCGATCCTGGAGACCCAGGATCGAATCCCACGTCAGGCTCCCGGTGCATGGAGCCTGCTTCTCCCTCTGCCTATGTCTCTGCCTCTCTCTCTCTCTCTGTGACTATCATAAATAAATAAAAATTAAAAAAAAAAATTTAAACAAGTACCCACAGTGGAATAAGATGGAGCAACACAACACTGACCGGATCTTCCCTCATGGAAGGTCACAATATTCACTGACAAATTTAAAGCTCTGCAATATTCTGCAGTTAAAATTCTGTTTAAAAAAAAATAAATAAAATCCTGTTTAACTTACGTAGCCTGTGTTTCAACTTAATATTACCAAGAACCATTCTTTTTTTTTTTTTTTTGATAATAAAAAATATACTTGGGAAATGCTAACCTAAGTCTAATGCTTTCACCAACTTATTTTAATTTTTCTCTAACTCAGATTCTAAGAGGCATAAAGATATCTCATCATTTAGTTTTTTATAAAACCTTCCCATTTGATCGAGACAGGAGCTATTACTTCCAAAGCATTATTATTCTTTTTCTTAATTTTAGTATAGTTGACCGACAACGTTACATTAGTTTCAAGTGTATAATATAGTGATTTGACAAGTTTATACACTGTGCTGTGCTCACCGCAGGGTCGCCCCACCTGTCCACTCCATCGCTGTTACCTCATCATTGACTGTATTCCTTACGTTCCACTGCTTCCTCCCTGGACTCCCTCATTCCATAACTGGAGGCCCGTATCTCCCTCTCCCCCTCACCCATTTTGCCCACCCTCTACTCCGTCCCTCTGGCAACCATCAGTTTGTTCTTTGTGTTTATAGTTCTGATTCTGCCAAAGCATGATTATTCTGAAGTCTAGAAGTGATTCTGTATCATCTCATGCTTAAAGTTATTCTGTAACTCAGCAGACTATTTACATTTGTTTCTGCAAATTGTTAAAACAACAGTATGATTCAGTGCAAATGACAAATGGAAAACTACAAAATTATATATCTTTTAATTCTTTCCTATTTCTTTAAGCACCAATGTGGGAGTAAAAATGTTTGGAACATACTGGATTATTTCGGTTTGTTTGCTTTTACATAAAATTCCCTTTTGTGTTCTTTGTAATAGTTTCCAAAGTAAGGCTTTTTCTTTTGCTATTTTATCCTATGCTATGTCTTCTGGATTTTCTCTTAATTCTAATACCCTTAAGTGGGCTTAAAGATTATCCAAACTTGCAGGATTACTGTATCTCCCTTTCTTTGTATTCTACTGGAGAACTTTCTATATTATTTATCAAAAAAGCTCTGATGATCAATTTCACTGCTGAATGACACATTAAGTATGTCCGACAGATGTGCAGCTGTACCTAGAATATTTTAATGCTCTTTACTGGAATAGGTATTTTTCTTCCTAATGTTTCTGCTGGATCCATGAGCATTCCAATGGCAAAGAAAGAATCAAATAGATCTAATTATAATTTAAGAGGAAAAAGTGGATAACTAATAGATTTTTAAGAAATGTGTAAAGTCCTATAGCCTTCTGACCATGCTTTACATTTCACTGCAACTGCTTCGATGTTGGATGCTTACCCAACTTCCCATTCTGTAATCTGAATAAACTGCTTAGCCACAGTAACAAGGATGTCATTAACTAAAATCTAAGAATAAAAGTCTAAAAAAATTGAAAACAATCCAATAAAAACACCATGGGGATACAGAACTGCTGTGATGTCTAGTCTCAAAAAAAAGCAATACTAGATTTTTTTTTCTTTTCTACAGAATGCTGATATGGAAAATAAAAATAACTTCATCATTCTGTGTTCCTTTGACTTATTGCACATCCATCAACTAGATGTCAGGTCGAAGTCAGCTGGCCACCATTATAGCCCCCATTCCAAGAAAGATGTTTCAGCATTTTAGAAAAACTCTGGGGCTTGGAGTTCTAGAATTATTCTCTTTGAAAGGAATCATATTGTAGACTTTGCTAAGTGATTTTTAATGCTTATTCATTTCAGTAACTTCAAACACACTATCAATACTATATTTTTAAAGAGTAACTAAATGTAAGCAATCCTTTTGAAAATAAGAACCAAAGTCTGGAATTGGCAATGCTTAAATATATATGCCAGAAATCAAGGATGAAATGTCATCGTTTTCCATATAAAAAAACGTTATGCCATATTTCTTTTCCAAATTTTTATTTTATTCTTACATTCGGGTGTTTCTTCTTTCAGAAATACGAATTCTTTATTTTTACTTGTATTATTCACTTTCATGGCATCAGTTCTTGAAGGGAAAACAAAAACCTATGCAGGCCTACTATGTGTCAGCCACTGTGCTAAGGATTTTCAGATATAGCTATTTCATATGATCCTCCAAAAATTTCAGTGCAAATTAGTAAATGTACTCATATTAATAAAAAGATAAAAATCACATGATAATCTCAATAGATGCAGAAAAAGCATCTGACAAAATACAAAAAACCCTTTTATGATAAACACCCTCTACAGATTGGTATAGTAGGAACATACCTCAATATAAGAAAGGCCTTATATGAGATACCCAGAGCTAACATACTCAATGGAAAAAAAATGAAGTGTTTCCTCTGAGATCAGGAAAAAGACAAGACTCTCATCATTTCTTTCTTTCTTTTTTTGACTCTCATCATTTCTATTCAATTTAGTACAGGATGTCCTAGCTAGACCAATTAGGTAAAACTAAAAGGAACCCAAATTACGAAGGAAGAAATAAACCAGTTACCATGTGCTGACAATAAGATTGTACATATAGAAAATTCCAAAGAGTCAACTGAAAAAAACTGATGGAATTAACCAACGATCTCAGGAAAGAGGCACATGAGAACCACAAAAGATACAAAATCAGTTTACAGAAATCAGTGGCATTCCTTTACACCAATAACGAAAGAAAGAAAGAAAGAAAGAAAGAAAGAAAGAAAGAAAGAAAGAGAAAGAAAGAAAGAAAGAAAGAAAGAAAGAAAGAAAGAAAGAAAAAGAAAGAAAGAAAGAAAGAAAAAGAAAGAAAGAGAAAGAGCCATTCCATTCTCAATGGCATCAAAACAATAAAATACTTAAGATAACCAAGGGAGTGAAAGATCAATCAAACTACAAAACTTTGTTGAAAGAAATCGAAGAAGACATAAACAAATGGAAAGACATCTTGTAATCATGAAATGGAAGAATAAATAAAAGTTAAAATGGCCATACTACTTACTGTCATCTCTAGATTCAATGCAATTCTCACCAAAATACCACAGGCCTTCTGCACAAAAGTAGAAGAAACAATCTGAAAGTTTGTGGGGAACCACAAAAATAAACAAAATTCAAATAGACAAAATAATCTTGAGGAAAAAAGAACCAGATGTATCACACTTTCTGATTTCAAACTATACTACAAAGCCATAGTAATAACCAGAGTATGGTAGTGGCATAAAGACAGACACATACGTCAATGGAACAGTGAACAGAAAGCCCAGAATGCAGTCACATTATACATGGTTAGCTAATATTTGGCAAGGAAGCCAAAAACACCCATGGGGGAAGGAGAATCTCTTCAACAAAGGATGCTGGGAAAACTGAAGAAACACCTGCAGAGCAATAATACTGGACCCTATCTCATAGCAATACACAAAAGTTAACTTGAAATGGATCAAAGACTTGAATATAAGACCTGATACCATAAAACTCTTAGAAGAAAACAGAGAAGCTCATTGATATCCGTCCTGGCCCATGAGAAGATGCTCACCGTCACTAATTATCAAGGAGATACAAATAAAAACTACAATGAAATATTCACCTCATACCTGTTAGAATGGCAATCATTAAGGAGACAAGAGCAAAGCTCTGGCAAGGATGTGGTGAAAAAGGAACCCTTATCCCCTTCTGGTGGGAAGGTAAGTATACAACTACTGTGGAACACAGTATGGACATTCCTCAAAAAATTAAAAATAGATCTACCACATGATGCAGCAATTCCACTTCTGGCTGTAGATCCAAGGAAATGAAAACAAGATTTTGACGAGATACATGCACACCCATGTTTATTACAGAATTATTTACAACAGCCAAGATATGGAAATAACCCTGATGCCTATCAGTGGATGAATGGGCGGAAACAGACATGGTGTACACACGGGATGGAGTATTATTGAGCCGTAAGAAGGGAGGCCACCTTGCCACTGGTGACAACACGTATGAGCCTATTATGCTGAGTTAAGTCAGAGAAGGACAAGCAATGGACAGTATTACCCACATGTTAAATGTAAAAAAGTCAAGCCTGCAAACACACATATACCAGAGAATAAAATGGTACATACCAGGGGAGGGGGGTAGAGGGACAAGACTCCTGGTGTTTAAGAACACAAACCTGTGCCCAGTAAAGAAGCCACAGAAACCTAACGCACAGTGTCGTGAGAACAATGACGTGCGCTGCGGTGATGTACTGCGGTAAGTACTGCTTCAGGGCAATCACATTACGACACGTACACATATCACAGGAAGAGGCTGGACACCTCAAATCTATAAAATGTAACGTCAAATTTATCAAATAGAAAAAGTTTCAGAGAGGCTTAATAATTTGCTCAAGGTCACATACTTAATAAGTGACTGAGTCAAGAACTCTAACAGGTCTGGGGGCTGCTCTTCTCATTATAAGGACTTTTTAAAAAACTGTGGAAATGGCCTGTATGATACAAATCTAATTCTACTAGTGCTTCTAAATAAAGGATAGTTTTTTTAGTTAGAATTTAATTATTGTCAGAAAGTCATAAATGAAATGCTATTATAAAATAAGCATGAGAGTAAATAATTTGGGGTGAACCTGCCATGCTATTAATAAATATTGCGAAGTTGATTGTTTCCTTTCAGGAATATGAAATGCTCAATATTTAAGTACATGCCATGATTTTGGTTGCCTCAACTTGAGAGACTCATCATTTAGGTCTGAGGCCAATAGCTAGATTTCAGTGCTTTAACACATACATCTCTACACTAAAAATGCTAACATTCTGATAAAATGCAGACTTCCACTGCTGAGTCCACAAATTTTTCCCAAAGGAGCTTTATGCCATGTCCTGATTTATCCTGTTAAAAGTATGTTCTAAATGCACTTTTTATAGACCACATTGTGGTAGAGGGAGTGGCATCATTGCCCTACTAATTAGGGTGCCCCTACTATGCTAAAGAAGACTGCAAATACAATTCAAAATTAATAACTACAGGCTTTGTTGGATGACAAACTGAAGCACCCTGGAGGTGTGACCTGGTTTTGGAATGATCTCTGAGATTTCTACTTCCCCAGATCGGTGAAAATTAGGCACATAATGAAACTGTTGCATTTACTCTCCAGGGTGAACTGTAAACTGGACCAATGCATGACCTTTTACCAGGCTATTAATGAAGAGGCACATTCTTTTCTCTCATGTGATAGGCGAATTAAATAATAGCAGTGGTAGCTTCAGGTAGAAGAGATGAAGAACAAAAATTGTATCCCTTAAAAATCATAGTCATGATCTCTATTGATGCTCCAGCACCTGAATTCAGTCCCAAATAGAAACAGCTGAATATACACAAATTGAGAATCATAGAAATAATAAGCTAGATTTCTTCCAGATTAGAAATGATTAAGAATGTATGTATGAAATACATAAGAAAATTAAGATCTATGTAAGAAATTTCAAAGGCATTTATATTATAGGTACATTTTCTACTAGTTGGTCTGTCCATTAATAAGGTACATGGTATATAAAAACATATAGGTTCTCGGCATTCTTCAAATTGTTTTGGTGATAAAAAGGCATGTATACTTACATATTTTTATAGGTATAAAAAATAAGTACACCAAACAGAAGAAATTCATATATTCGGGAAAACAGAAATATGGTACTCTTTTGAAATTTTTATCTTATTTCAATTCTATATGGTAGTTTTGAAATAGAGGAATTACTTCCAATATCACACTATAAAATCAGAATCAAAGAAAATTATATAGCAAAGATCTGTTACAGTCATTTTATCACAGGCTATGATGGTGAGAGCTTGTCCTCCAAAACTAGAATTCTGTTTTAAAAACAGGTACTACCAGTGATTTTCTAGTTCAGTATTAATCATTATCAATATTTTATAATTTCCCTTTTGTTGCCAGATATTTTCAAGCAGGCATAAAGTTATTGCATTATTATTTAAGGCAATAGTCCTCAAACTTTAGCATGTATCAGCACCACATGGAAAGCTTGTTAAAACATAGATTCCTGGCCAAAGGTGGGTTGAGATTTTGTATTTTTAAAATCTCAACATAATTTTTATTTAGAAATACAGAATTTAAATTCATTTTGTCTCAAAAGATTTATTTATTTATTTATTTTGGTAGACTCATGAGTTAGTAGGATATTTTAAAATCTGCAAACTATTTAGTGTTCTTTATACTGAGGTCTAATTTAATTTCATTCTGATTAAAGAATGCAGGGCAAATGACAATTTTTGATGTTTAGCTTTGCTTTATTAACCAGTATATGGTCAAATTTGTAAACGTTTAATCAGTGCCTGAAAAGAATATATATATTCCCTATCTTGAGTTGAGGATCTTATATGTATTCACCAGACCAAATCTGGTAGCTTGGTTTTGCTTTAATACATCTCCCATCATGGTAATGGGATTCAAAGTTTGCCATTGCTATCATGTCAGTGTTTGCTTCATATATTTTGAGATTATGCTCAGATGCATACAAATCAGATGCAATCATCTGATGCAAATCAGATACAAATAGAATGCTCTAAAGAAGGGACCTAAAAGTTTCATGATGTAAATATAGGAATAAAACAAACCAAAATAATCCCTGAATATAAAGACATTTTTACCAAAGGACTGAGATGCCCTTGGGGCAGGGGGCATGGTGGATTAGTATTCAAGAAATGACATTCTTACACAATTAAACAATTGTAGTATTATGATAGTAAATTTGAAAAAGTGCTTGAGGAACCCCAGTTGCAAAATGTAGATAATAATATTAATCTTTCTCTTCTTTTTAGGACAAGATATGAAAGGATAGTCACATGGCCAAGATATGAGCAAAAAGTTTTTTTCTTTTATCAAAATAAGATCTTCAAAACAAAATATTTTAACGGACTTTGCTTTCCAGCTCATCACTTTAACCCTACTACTCAATACACTGCTATATAGTAGATGCTCAACAAATATATGACTTGATGAATATTGCCAAGAAGCCAAGAGATAAAAATATACATTATAACCCAGATTTAGAGAAGCAAAGAAATCAAGAGATTTATAGAGAACACTTTAATGATTAAAACTTAAGTCTTGAATAATTTTGTTTGGTTTAGTGAAAGTATTCCTGGACCAGGTCCTTCTTTCTAAAGAACCTTTGGGGACTGGAAGCTAAGCAAAGATATTCAGACTACTTTTATCAGGGGATCTGTTGTGGAACAAGATTGCTTTTGCAATGTAAGCTCAGTGGAAGCCACCATCTTCCCAAGATAGTGCTCTCACAAAAATAGTCAGAAAACCTCATTATCCTTAGCATGACCTACAAGGTCCTTCACCAAGTGTTCCCAAGCCATTTCCCAATCAGCCACCACTCCATCCCATATCCTTTATTCTCCAAACACTAAGAACTGAGTTCCATTTGGTAAATATACCACACACACTCTTTCACAATCCTGTGTTTTTCACTTTTAAAATGCAACCTTTTATGAGAATTCTTTCTTAACTCTAGACAGTTAGTTGCTCTTGTAGAAACTATATTTTGGCATAAATGATATTATATTGTAACTGTGTGTTTCATATATATTTATTTCTTATTCACCTTTGCATTCTCAAAACTCCGTTCAGTGCTAATGAATGTTTACTAAATTAAGCCTTTATCAAATTGTTCTTAATTTTTCAAAAAAGGAGAGAAAATGCTGGTAAGAAAATGAGCTACAGTAGCTGAAAATAGTTGTAGCTTCAAAGTGGCAAAATAGGGGCACCTGGAAGGCTCAGTCGGTTGGCGTCTGCCTTCAGCTCAAGTCATGATTGAAGGGTCCTAGGATGGAGCCGCATGGAGCCCTGCAGGGAGCTAGCTCCTTGCTCAGTGGGGAGTCTGCTTCTCCCTCTGCCCCTCCTTCTCCTCCTGTCCTCTCTCTCTCTCTCTCTCTCTCTCAAATAAAATCTTTAAAAAAAAAAGATATTAAAAAAATCCCCAAAGAGCAAAATAGTACTTACTTATACTGATGTCTGTTAACATATAACACATTACATCCTTGGAATTTGGTATAATAATATATTGTAACAGATCTCTATCCAAGAGCTTTTGGATATATAAGGAACTGGAAGACATTCATTAGAATATGATACCTTCTATAGCATTATCTATTAATGAAACAGCTATAATCAGGACATAATGAATTGCTAAGAAGTATTATAGGGAGGTTAAAGGACTAGATTCTGAAGTCAGAGTGTCTGGGTTTGAATCCTGGCTCTACAATTAACTAGCTATGGGACTAAGGCAAACATCTTAATTTCTGTGTCTCAGCTAATTCACCTAAAAATAGTATTGATAACAGCCCCTTCATTATAAGCCACAGCATTGGTGTAAGGATTAAATGTGTTACTATATACCAAACACTCAGAATAGTACATACCCCATGGTAGGTATCATAGAGAGGTCAGCTATTGTATTTGTGTAAAATATGCAATATTATCCTTACAGTCCTACAGATATTAGTATTCACCTATAATACCTTTTTTAAAATGAAAGATTTTGTTTAATTTTTAAAAAAAGATTTTTATTTATTTATTCATGAGACACACACAGAGAGAGAGGCAGAGACACAGGCAGAGGGAGAAGCAGGCTCCATGCAGGGAGCTTGATGTGGGACTCAATCCTGGGACCCCAGGACCATGCCCTAGACCAAAGGTGGACGCTCAACCACTGAGCCACCCAGGGATCCCCAAGATTTTATTTATTTGAGAAAGAGAGAGAGAGATTAAGAGCAAGAGAGAGTGAGCGGTGGGAGGAGCAGAGGGAGGGACAAGCAGACTTCCTACTGAGCACGGAGCCTGACACGGGGCTTGATCCTGTGACCCTGGGATCATGACCTGAGCCAAAATACAAAGTTGGCCGCTTAACCAACTGAGCCACCTGGGACCCTCACCTATGGCACTTTTTTATATAAAGGTACATGTGTTTGTATCAGGCATGGCATAGTTCAAACATTTTCAGCCTACTTCCAAGTTTTTAGTAGTGAATCCTTTCCTTGCTGCAAAATTTCATTTAGAGAAATCTACACTAAAGTAGATGCAACGTGGTTTCTTTGGTATCTACGAGAAACTCTACAGACTGATATGGGCCTACTTCAAACTGAAAAAGAGAATTGCTTATAGACATGCTTATAAAGTTCTTGGATATGCTCTACCTCAACCAGAAATTTAGCTCTGTATTTCATACCTGCTCCATCTACGTTCACAGTAATTGTTCAATGTCTTACAGCTTTCTCCATGACGCCTTCGTCCACTATCCTAGGAAACATGAAGTCCTCCTCTTAGATCTGAGAGGACTATATTTATTTCTCTAGTATAGCCAGTTAGGTCTTTCTTTAGCACCACACTGCCAACTACTTGAGGTCATTTTCTTACTGATATTAGTATCCTGTAGTGTCAGACATGGCTCATTATCTCCTAAATAACTGTTTATTTAACTAAGCTGAAAATTAATGTACAAAATAATTACTCTAAGGAATAGCAATGTATTAAAGATTTAATTTTATTCGGTTACTTAAATATTTTAGGAACATCTATGACAATAGAGGCCATTCTGAGATTTATCAGTGTCTCAGAAAATTACATTAACTAGCACATTCCATTCTAGTCATATGAATATTATATTCCAACTATGAAATCTGTCGTAACTCCTCAAAACTTCTAATGTCAAGATTATATTAATTTAATGTATGTTTATGTCTCTACACATATGTAAATATGCCTATCCACTTGATTTTAAGAGTGAATCTTTCCCTTACCAAAAAATTTATTCAAGGTATGATTCAATATTTAGATTTATATGCTTCAGAAGTTTCCCTGTATAACACATATTTAAAAGCAATCATTATGAATTTTGTATTTTCACCGTAATCAAATGCCAAATCAAATAAAAATCTTCAAAATTATAGTTACAGCCACCACAAATCCTATATCCCTCATACACAACAAGTTTAGATACAGAGGGAAAAATTTTCTCCCATTTGGATGAATTATTTTCCTTGATTTTTTTTTTTTACATTAGGTATTTACTATTATATCAACACAAAACAATACCACTGGCAATAGTATTATTATTTTACCTTGTGCCAACATTTTGAAAGCACAACCTTAGAATTTAATAATATTAAAAATTAACACCTATAAGTGAAACAGTGGACTGCTTATGAGGTGTTAGAGAACAACATAAAAAGACTTTTCACTTCAAATACTTGAAACAAATTTTATTTTTTATTTATATATTTTTTAAAGATTTTATTTATTTATTCATGAGGGACAGAGAGAGAGAGAGGTGGAGACACAGGCCGAGGGAGAAGCAGGCTCCCTGTGGAGAGCCCGATGCGGGACTCGATCCCAGGTCTCCAGGATTATGCCCTGAGCCAAAGGCAGACGCTCAACCACTGGGCCTGCTAGGCACCCCAAAACACAAATTTTAATAACAGATATTTTAACAGTGTTATTTCTTCCTACGAATCAGTAGACCCAGCACTTTTATATATAACAATATCATTTTCATTTCAATGTAAGTATAGCAGAAATTATTTTGCAGATATTTTTGATTTATGATGAAACATAACCTCATTAAAGAGAAACATCAGTGTATTTTACCTTAAAAGGCTAAGTTTGAGACATTTAAAATGTTTTATACAAAACCTTCTGCCTGATTTCATACCGCCTATTTTCAGAATTTTGAACTTTTCTCTGGAACATATTGTCATCTTATAAAGTCTTAGATTTACAAATGGAAGAGCATAATTGTGAAAACTTCACTCATTTCCTGTATTTTTGTTCAAGGCAATGCCTTTGGAGATTAGATAAGTATATTTTTACCAGTAATATTTCAGTCTTGAAAATTTTGTAAACCAAACTACGATGAAAAAAGTCAGCCTCCGCAGACTTAGGATTTTTAGATTCTTCTCCTTTGTAAACTTCTTATCGCTATAATCTAGGCATAGCAAAGGGGAGCTCAAGGACAGCCTCCCCCAAATAAAGCACACTGTAGTAAATACACAGCACCTGAATTTCGCTAGGTGGCGCAACAAGAATAATTTATCTTTCTGCTTCTCCTACCTCTGTTGGAATGCTAACAAATGGAATGACAGAGGACAAAGTACTCAACGTAAGTGTTTATAAAATTCTCACCTAAACTAGAATATTGTTTATTTACGGTATATTTTAATTCCTTTATAATAATAAAATAGTTTAGCATAAAGAAAACTTGAGCACAATAGATAATTTCTTATTTTTCTACGGCTATCTGAACACGGAAACAGTGCCAGGCTTTTAGGGCAGGCACCGTGTAAAAATAAATCAAATGGCACTACATTTTAAAAAACGTTTCTGAATGTATCATCTAGTTCAGAAGTGAAAACTGTTAACAAGCTTCTTCTCATAGCTGTGAAAGTATAATACGTAATTCTGTAATACACAATATTTAGAAGTTCTCATACTAAGATTTTTAAGCATTCAAGCATTGAAAGGGAATAATCTATCAGAGGAACTGGGTTCTTGCTTAGCCACCATCTGCGCTGCAGTTTCCCAGTCAAGTGACAGAGTTGGAGATGACTAGTTTTAAGGTCCTTTAGAGTTCCAGAAAAATTATTCTGGACACTAAAAATGAAATTATAATCTGTCAAAAGATAATTTTATTTTACTAAATGATTTTCTAAGATAAAGTTTAAATGTACGTTCTGCTTTCACGAGGTCAAACCAAGATCAAAATCTGAATAATTTTAATAGATGCTACAGCGAACAGTAGGTGGAAAATATGACTAAGATCATTAATCCATCTAGCAAAAACTGTATCTAAAGATGTATTTGTTTTTCTGTTTTTAGATAGGGTAATTTTTAGAATATCCTTTAAATACTTAGATTTAAGAAGATTTAAATTTCAAGCTGTTGTTATTCAGTCTAGGTTTATAAATGTAGTCCTATAACTGTGATACGTTCAGAGCTTCCCAACCACTGGGCTGCAAATAGTTGCAGGTCTGCTAAAATATTGATCCTCTTAGCCCTAAGGGTGACCAGACAGGGTCCGAGGTGGCTGGAGTTCCAGAGCCAGCAGCCTGTGGACAAGAGTGTTCAGCCCTACTGTGTCAACCACATATCATCCTTTTGCATGTCACGGTTTGAGAAGGACTGAGAAGCACTGTCCTGTGTATCATCTCTGTCTTATCTTCATTTTATCTCTAGTATGTTACTTAAGAGACTTTTGGAAAACACTAAAATGTCTCCTTTAAACTTTCTTCGCAGTTACCTTGGTAAGTCTTATATGAAGTTTTCAATAATTACAATTTCAGGCTGAAATTAATTTCACAAAACAATATGAATACTGATGACTAATAATTAAGAGGGAAAAAATGTATAGTTCCTGTGTTAAATAAGCTAATTTATCTAAAACCTATTTAATAGTAAACAAACACATCATTATGTATGTCATATACTATGTTCTTGGCTCATCAATTTTAATACTGAATTAAACTGCTAAAGATTTTTTTGGTGATCTTTTTTCTATGCTTCTAATATAGAGGACTAAATAAAACCTGTAAGAATAAAGGCACATAACAATTTCAAAAGTTATTTAATTAATTTTTGAAGCACCGTATAAACGTAGGTTTATTCAGGTTGGATTTTTTTGTTGTTAGTTTGAAAACGTATATACTTGGTAAGTAACCATAATGTATATACACAGACTCTCACTTTGTGTGTGTGTGTATGTAATATTTCTAGGAAAACGGTTTGATTTTATTCCTAGGATTAAGGCTGAAGTCACTGCTACAAATGATGTAAAGGAAATATTGCCTAAAATTATGAAACACGTGATGTGTAATATCTTACGCTAGCATGTATTTTATGGATAATAACAAATCTAGAAGCAGTACCTGCACAAACTGTGTTAATCCAAAATCGTCACAAAAAGCATCAGTTCTGCAAAACGAGGAAAGCTAATCCCAATTCAAAATGAGTTAAATATTAAACAAACTTCTCTAGAGGAAGAGACTGCAGATAGCTTTGTCAGTGTTATCAGAAAGATTAGCATTCTAGTCATAGGTCTTTAAGGAAAAAAAAGTACACCAAGGAGGGACAATGGCTGCTGGGAAGCAAAGGTAAAAATTGACAGATAAAATTCAGTAATAGCAATCAAGGCAAACCTCCCCAAAGACTCTCTTATGTCCTGGTTACTGCCTACTGTATTAAGACTGCCTTTCTCATCACTTAATGCTTATTTTCATCACTTTGCTTAAAATATTGATAATCAATTAGGGCTACGTCTGTTTTGCCACAGAATCTGTGTCACAGTCTATCAGACTGTCAGGGCCAATTCAATCCTCATTCAAAGTTAATTTTTTCTTCATAAATCTGCCTTTGGAGGAGTCATTAGGCGCAGAACATAGCCGGAGGTGCAATCACCTATTCTCTTTCATTAGTGGCAGGCAGAGAAGGTGAGGGAGATTATTAGAACTTTGGAATGATCACAAAGCAGCGTGCTGCCTGTCAGATCCCCCCAACATTTAATTCATCTAGCCAACTCACCAGCACTCTTTGCCAACAGTTTTAAATGGACATTATTCATGAACATCTGTGACATGCTGAATATTCTGAACTGGAAATGATGAAAAAGCAATGCCCCTTTTGACTTTAAAATTAATTCTATGGTCAAAACAATTAAGAATATAACAAACATGTTTTGTGATGTTATTTTTAGTCAGCTAAGATACATTTCAGAAGCAAAACAATTTACTAAAGCTAATAACACACAAACACAGAGGGGGAAATTAATACGTAACATAAAAATTCTTAGTGTTAAGCAATTTTTTAAAGCCTATTTTACTCACATTAGGGATGACCAGGATTTTTTCCCAAAGGTGGCTTTACAATTCATAATAGAGTTTAAATTTCTATTTAATGTGAGTATCTTGTTTAGCAACATACCACAAAATAGCATCATCCAGAAGAATTTAATACTTCTGGGTCGATTTAGATAAAAATGTTTTTTTTTTTTTTTTTTTTTTTAATTTTTATTTATTTATGATAGTCACAGAGAGAGAGAGAGAGAGAGAGAGAGAGAGGCAGAGACACAGGCAGAGGGAGAAGCAGGCTCCATGCACCGGGAGCCCGACGTGGGATTCGATCCCGGGTCTCCAGGATCGCGCCCTGGGCCAAAGACCGGCGCCAAACCGCTGCGCCACCCAGGGATCCCGATAAAAATGTTTTATTTGAGATTTTCACAGCCATCATTTTTTGAATGCTACAAATGTCGCAGCTGTGAGAGGTGCATTGTGGGTAGACTATTGATAGAGGCGCTTAGTGTAATAAAATAAATGAGCCAAATAAGTAAAAAGAAAACTTTTAAATGACTTATTTTCATTTAAAAAGCTATTATTAATTTTTTCAATAAAAATAAAATCTGGATTGTTTAAAATACTGTCTTTATAGCATGGAATGAGAAACAACAGTGTTAGTTGGTAACATAAAAACTAAAGATATGCCTTACTAGACATACTTTTTTGTGGAGATGTGTCTGTAACTTATCACAATAAGAAGTTGATGACACCAAGATTTTAAATGCTACTGTCAAAGTCAAAATGTTCTAGCATCATAAAATAATTTTCATTACCTATTCTATCAGCTTCAGGAAAAAACTGGACCAGCATTTCCCAAACTGGGTTCCTTCTACACAATGAAGTGCTAGAATAAAATATTCAATCAAATATATTTGAGAAATATTTGGCTGAACAAAATTAACCTGTATCTTTACTGCAGAGCTCATTGATCTCAGATTCTCAGGGAGATACGATGCGGTGATTCCTGAATCAAATTTGATTGTTGGAGCCATTTTTTGACACCACCAGAATATCAGCAAAACTTCTTCCTAACTTTCCCGGGTTAACTAGTTCTATTCTATCCTCACTGGATCTGATACTCTACACTTCACTTACTTATTTTAAAAATATCTATTGAGCACATACTATGTACCAGGCATTGTGAGAACTGATAAGGTTACGATAGTGAACAAGACACTGATCTTAAGCTGCTTGTGGGCTAACACAGAATTCAATTTAATTGTAGGTCTGTCTTCCCACTGTGAGCAACTGGAGAATATGGAATGTGTCATATATACATGTATCTCCAGTGCCTAGCAACTGGTAAACAGTAGAAGCTCCAGAAATACGTGTTAAAGTGAAGCAGAATTTCCCTTTTCCTAGATGGTTCCAACGAATTCACACAGGTTCAAACACCAGTTTGTCTCCTCACGCCCCCACTCTTCTTCTAAGGTTAGTATAAACCCTAACCAATTCTGTGTAGGATATATAGCTGTATAATGTGTGTAATATAAAGCTGGAACGAAGCTAAATATAAGGAAAAACAAATAAAAAAGCAAGACTGGCAAACTAGGTCCCATTTAATGACTGTGGCCCCCTTGGTTTCTGAGTGGAGAAGGACTCCGTCGCTGGCTGTCCAGAGGGAACAGTATCGTGATCGATTACAAATGACTGTCATCCTTGCTTTTAGAGTTTTTCGATTTTGGAAAGATTCATAATGCAAGAGTCCGAATAGAAGTAACGAAGATAGCCCAGCTACCACTGCTGTTCCCTGTGGCGGTACTATCACAGCTGCAGGAACAGGGACTTGGCCATGCAGGGGGCTGGATACTTCTACAACTGTTAGAGGGGTGGGGCCCTGGGCCTGGGCCGGCCCTCCACAGATGATGCCCTAATCACCCCTGTAGATCCCACCTGCCAGGGAGCTGCTCCCTTTGCCACCGGCAGGATGCTGGAAAAACCAGGAGGCTGGCACTTGCACTCCAAAGTTCAGGAATGCCCGACCTTACCTCACACCAGGAAGTCACCACTGCACAAGACGCTCCATCTGCACAAAGCTGGTGACTAGACACTGGAACACAGCTGGAGAACTCCAGGTCTCCATGGGGGCGCTTGCTAACAGCAACGACTTAGCAGCAGGAAGAGACACCACTTCCACTTGAAAAAGTCCATATGAATACATCTAATTGGTGGAACAGAATTCAGATCCAGAATCTTAGATGATAAGAATTCTAGAACGTGTAAATTTTTTGCTTTCTAGCCTTTGTTGTTAAAAAGTAGAGTAGAGGGATCCCTGGGTGGCGCAGCGGTTTGGCGCCTGCCTTTGGCCCAGGGCATGATCCTGGAGACCCAGGATCGAATCCCACATTGGGCTCTCGGTGCATGGAGCCTGCTTCTCCCTCTGCCTGTGTCTCTGCCTCTCCCTCTCTCTCTATGTGACTATTATAAATAAATAAAAATTAAAAAAAAAAAACAAAAAGTAGAGTAGAAAACGTGACAAACGTTTATGCCAATTCAGCATTTACTGAACCTTTAATGTGTGCGTGCCACGCCTCTTTCTAAATGTCTTACAAGTATTAATTCATCCAGTGCTCACAACAATCCCATATGGTTTATTTCCTTGCAGTTAAGGAAACTGAAGCACAGAGAGGAATAACACACTGCTCTGGGTCACACAGTTATTCGGGGACACAGCCAGGATTCAAAGCCAGGTCAGCTGACCCTAAAAGAGGCTCTTCCCCAGTACTGTTTCCTTAGGGGAGTAACTTCACCTCTTTAATAGATTAATGAGGATGAAATTTATTCTCTACTCTGTTTTGCTTTTTGTATTGACCAAACAGCTATGCATTCTCACTTAAAAATTTGTATAATGAGGTGGCATCTCAAAGAAATCAGTATAGACTAAAGGTGGCCAAAACAATCTGGCTGAAGGTTTATTAGACTTACATATATGTGCAACACTGAGAGTGGAAGCCTCACTCCTTTCTTAGAGGATAGCAGAATAAAAAATACTACTATTCTGGTTAGAGTGAAAAAAAAGACTTGAAATATAATGCTCCAAATGGGAGATGATGTTAAATGCTTCCATATCTGTGGTTTCATAGAGAGAAATATAGCAGTATGTTTCAAGAACCAAAAATAGTTCACACTCTTTGATACAATAATTTCACTTCTGAAAATGTAAATCAAAGTTTAAGATGAAATATGCAGGAAGGTCCTCACTGAACATTATTTTAATAGAAAAAAGCAATAATATAAAAATATTCATCTAGGCAAGTGGCTAATGTTATACCTTCTGAACAAATATAATGTCAAAATTATGCTAAAAATATTAACAAGTTGGGAAGATTATTCTGATAGAAATGTAGATACAAAAAAGAATAAAGACTTCATTTATGTGATATAAGACTAAGAAAGAAAAAAAATCACTTATATGTTACAAATTTGCATATGCAATTTGATCTCTTTCTCAGCCCTGTAATTTTCACTCATCTGCTGATTTATATACTTAGTGATACAAATATTTTAACATTTGGTCAAGCCAAATCTACCTCCTTATTATCACTTTAAATATTTTGGCTATATTTACGGAATTATTCCTCTAGATAAACATCTTGTTTTATTCAGATGAATTATTTTTGTTAAATTCCACACCCCAAAACTGAAACTGCAAATAAACAACACAACCTGTTGGAATTCTGAACAACTGCTAAAGTAATACATTAATTTGGAGACCATGGATTCTTCACAGTATAGACTCTTCCCATCTAATGGCGCAGTAGTATGTGTTTTCATTTATTTAAATCACTTGTTATCTTTCAGTGAAGGTTTGGAGCTATTCATCTAGGTTGTGACATCATTCTATCCCCCTTTCCCTTCCAACCCCCCTGTAAACACTCTCTTTGAGGAGTTATCACTATGTCTCATTCTCCAGCACCCACTCGTTCTCCCATCCATTCTAAGATAGCTTCTAACTTCACCACTCAACCAAAATTACTCTTCAGTGACTTCTGCATCACTAAATTCATTGGACATTTTTATTTAAAATAAAAGTAATAAGGGGAATCTGGCTGGCTCAATTGGGAGAGCATGCAACCCTGGATCTCAGAGTTGTGAGTTCGAGCCTCACAGGGGGCAGAGAGATTACTTAAAAGAATAGTATCTTTAAAAACAAATGTAATAAGTAATGAAACATTTCAAACTATCAAAATACAGAGGATATTATAATAAATTCAAATTAATAAACGATAATATTTCATCATACCTGTCTCCTATATTTTTGCTGTCATCTGGAATTGTAGGACTTCTGAACTTGTAACAACCCCCGTGGTCAGAAATGACATCTCCTTTTTTATGCATATGCAGTTCTCGGATTTCTTTAAAAATTGGCCACTAAAGTTACTCTCCTCAGAACTGCCTCTATCCTTAGCCTATTTTGTGGTAAGACCGTTTTTTTCTCATTGATTTCTAGGATTTGAAAGGCTGCTTTATACAGTATAGTCTAGATGTTGGCCATTTGTCAATTATACATATTGTAAGGATGTTCTCCCAGTTTGTGGCAATTCTTGATTTTATTGCATTTTTCTTCAGAGTTGTCTAATTTTACTGCATTTTAGAACTCATATATATAAATATATATGCACTTTTTCATTTCCGTGGTTTACTGAATAAAAAAGCAAAGCTTTATTATAAGATTCATTAAAACTACTTGTTAATATTAAGACTGGCATAAACTTTTCACCTACATGAGATTTGCCGAATGCACACAACACAGCCCTGTAATAAGGGTCAAATACATCCGCAAGTGAGACTGAGTTTTCCAGATAATATTGAAATTTAAGCTTTCGTTAAAAACATGTACTAAGTAAGAATTGTCAATTTCAATTAAAAAATTGTCAGTTTCTATGAAACTTAAATACTTTTATCTGTTTAAGAAATCCTTTCCTGGGACACCTGGAGAGCTCAGCAGGGGAGCATCTGCCTTCAGCTCAGGGCGTGACCCCGGAGACCGGGATCCAGTCCCACGTTGGGCTCCCTGCATGGAGCCTGCTTCTCCCTCCGTCTGTGTCTCTGCCTCTCTCTGTGTCTCATGGATAAATATATAAAAATCTCTTAAAAAAAAAAAAAAAGAAATCCTTTCCTATCCCTAGATCGCAAACCTAATCACCTCCGTTTTCTTCTTAAAGTTTAAAAATTTTCCTTTTTACATTTAAGCCTTTGAAATTTCCATAGAAATAACAAATTCCTTCAATACTATTATTAAACACCCCAACTTTCCCTCACTTATGTGTAATATAGGTAGAGAAATGAGTCTGTGTATGGGGAGGTTTCTGGCTCTTTCTTCCTTTCCACTGATGACACCACTTTAATTACTGTAGCTTAGATATAGAATCTTACTATAAGATAGGATAAATTCCTGTCTTTCCTTCCTTTTCTCCTTCATAGTTTTGACTATTCTTGGCAATTCACTCAACATGATTTTTTTTTTTTTTTTGGAATGAAGCTTTTAAATTCTTTATTAAAGAACTGAAACTTTTTCAGATTTAGGTTATATATATGAAATAAAATCAATTTCTAATGAAAACTAAACATATACACACCATCAGAAACACTTCCATTCTACGATTGGGGATGAATAGGTGGCAAAAAATGTTTAATAATGCCTGAACCATACAGCAAAAACCCAGTTTTTTTTTTTTAAAGTAATTTACCTTTTGAAATTTTCTTCTTAAGAAAATTTTGTGAAATGACCTATTGACTCTGCCATCTGTGGTTCATGATGTTAAGGTCTGTTGGGCAAGTAAAAGAGTTTTCAAATCTGGAACCAATAATCTGCCTATACATTTTTTATCCTATTCTGTTCTTACATTATGGTTTCTATTCCTTACTTTCTCTCTTGAATCATTTTAACATTTTATTTTATAGGTTCTTTGTGGAGGGTGGGGAGGGGTGGTGGTGGCTTAAACAATTGGTATTTATTTTCTCACAGTTCTGGAGGTTGGAAGTTCAAGGTGTCAGCAGGTTTTTTTCCTCAAATAGCTTAAAAATTTGTAGTTTTGTCACGTATTGATTTATTCTTGGTAGTTCTTATTGTAGCTATTATCCTATACTTTTCTGTTTGCATTTTGTACAATCTTTGTAAATTTTAGCACCATTTTAGTTTTTCTTTATTGCCTACAAGAAACATTACAATTCTATAAAGCTAAATAACAAACTAAAATCATAGAGTTGACAGGCAGTGTGGTGGAGCCCAGATTTGGATGCAAGCTTTCAAGCCCGAAATGCCATATACTTATCATCATGCTGGTTTGTCTCCATTTTATTTCTCCTCCCTGCAACCCCCCTTACTTCAAATAACATATTTTTCTTATATTCTAATGATAGCACATAGTTAATGCAGCTTAATATTTTCTTACATTTCTTGTGGTTCTACATTTCGCATTATATGTTGCATGGTCCTTTCATTAGCCTAAGGCTACTTCCTTCCCTCAACACTAAGAATATTCTATTATCTCAAATTCTCTAGATGCCAATTATTCTGATTCTGCCATTACCTGACCTTCCCACACTCATTAATTCTGGATTTCACCAATTCTACATCTAACATATCATATAATTTAATCTGTCCACTTCTCCCCATATTTACTGCCACTACGCTAAGTCCATCGTCATCTTTCACGTTAATCACTAAAAATAACTTCACTAATCTTTCTAAAACTAGTTTTGTGACAACCTTATCACCATTACCACATGACCTTTACCATCACCACTAAATCCATTCTTTTTACAACAGGCAGATGGATTTTCTAAGAATGGATTCTAATCATGCCATGCCCTACAACAGCTTTCTACTTACGAAGAAAAGCAAAATCCGAACATTAACATGACTTATAAAGCCATCAATCATCTACTGGTCTACCCTACTAGCTTCATTTAAGCTATTCTCAATCATCTTATTCCTGTGGATTTATCCATACAGGTCTTTGTTTTGAAAATGCACCGTGGTCCTAGTGTGACCAATGTTCTTGCCTGAGACTTCCCTCAGATTTTAACACTGAAAATTTCACACCTTGGAAAAATCTTCCTCCATCCTAAACAAATGGTACATTTTCAAATGCTGTTGAATAGAGGAAAAATAAATGTATTTTTTAGGCTTGGAAGTTATACGCTCTTATTAGTCTATTCTTATCTTTCGTTGTAATTATGAAAATTATTGAGTTATTAGTTGTACAAATAACTATCTCCTATTTGCTTTCCCAACATAAGTTCCATCAAAGGCAGTACCTGAACTCTCTCCTAGAATTGAACAGTGTTGTTTGCATACAAAATGTGCTCAGCATTTTCAAAATTAAAACCAGTAAAGTTTATTTTAATTATATTATGCTGGGCAGCCTGGGTGGCCCAGTGGTTTAGTGCTTGCCTTCAGCTCAGGGTGTGATCCTGGAGTCCCGGGATCAAGTCCCACACTGGGCTCCCTGCATGGAGCCTGCTTCTCCCTCTGCCTGTGTCTCTGCCTCTCTCTCTGTGTCTGTCATGAATAAATAAAATCTTTAAAAAAATTTATTATCTTGTACTTTTGTTGCTATACAAATGAGTTCTTATTAGACCTTATGATAGATAACTGGAGGTGTACAGGAAAACTATCAC
This sequence comes from Vulpes lagopus, assembly GCF_018345385.1. Taxonomy (NCBI): domain Eukaryota; kingdom Metazoa; phylum Chordata; class Mammalia; order Carnivora; family Canidae; genus Vulpes; species Vulpes lagopus. The sequence continues at coordinate 52,551,520 of NC_054842.1, read as the reverse complement.
TTTACATATGTTATTTTTTGTCTTCAAGAAAACTAGGAATTTCATTTATCTTGGCTTTGTACAGTTGGATAGTCATAAACTCTTAAGAATTGAAAAGGGTCTTAGAGACCACCTAGTTCACTTTGCTTGTTTACAGATGAGAAAAACTGAGGCCCAGACACGTTAAGTAACTTGTTCAAAGTGACACAGCTAATTAGTAGCAGAGCCAGTCCAGGAACCAAGACCTTATTACTCTCAAAACAGCAATCTTTCCACACTGTTAATCAGGGATGATCACAGTTCCTTAGGCGACCATAGAGGTGGAGGATTCCGACTCAGATCCTTTTCTGGTTGGCTAATTTACTATGTCTCAACACAAGGACCTTTAAGTCTTCTCACGAGCTTCCGTACTTTCCACCAAATGTGTTTCCTTATTGAAAAAGAGTGTGCTGGAGGGAAGAGTTCAGGCCTATTGCATTTATCTTATCCCCAGAGCCTAGCACAATGCCTGGCATATGTGAGACAATGATATTTGTTGAGATAAGACGAGACTGAATAAAGGTGCTGCCTGTGTGAGCACACATGCCAAAGTACTGTATGGGACAGGTGAGGTAAACAGGGAAATTCTTCAAACCTTTTGTAAGATGAGGCTTTTAGGGTCCTGCCTATGAGAAGAAAAGAAAGGAGGTAGAGAGGGGTAGGGGAAAGTAGAGGAGAGAATTAGAAAGCGTGAATGTGTGTGTCTGGGTTAGTAAAAAATCTTGGCCTCTTTCAAAGGATTTTTAGTTTAAAAAAAGTTGACAGTAAAACTCACTGCTAATATAAAATGTTAAGCTTTTAGTGTGTTGCATTAGTTTCCCTTGTGTGAGTTTTAAAACTATCTTTGGGTTTTTAGAAGATACAAGATACAAGTCTATTTTGTGAGGTTTACAAACCACATCAAAGTGTTATGCTTGCAAATCTATAAACGCAGCGGAAAAGTACCTGATGAGCCTAAATATCAAACAGGTACACATCCAAACAGCAACTGTCATTGCTTCAAATCTTTCATGAAATAAAAGTCACAAATCACATGATTTTAAAGGTGGAAAATAACTTTCAGGGATCTTATTGTCATTAGGGCTAAGTGACCTGCTTAGATTAATCACAGTGCATCGTACTGTATCTCAGGATGCTTTCTTCTTCACTTCTTTTGAAAGAATAAAAATCATAAACAAAAATAAAACTCAAATTTTTAGTAAGTTACAAATAAATTATCACCCAGGACAGTAAAGAATTACTTGAATTATCTTTATAACTTGCCATTGTCTATTTGTGCATTGTGTTGTGATTCTATGACTACATCAAGAGTTGGAGCATAAGTTTTTCTATCTGATGGAGAAAAAGTGGTAAGAGGATGCCCAAAGTCATAGTAGTAACTACAATTCAGTGGGGTCCTTGCATCTCACACTAACTTCATGAGAAATCTTTGTAACAGTCTACACGATAAATATTTCACTTCTTCATCTGATTACATTCTAACACTTGCCAAAATTTGATAGAAATATAATCGATGCAATCCAAATACATTTGTAATGACACTCATTAAAATATGACCAAAGCAAATTCAATTGGGTACTTATTTTGTGAGCTTTCACCAATCAGGCAATTAACAAAATTTTTAAATTTCATGATAAATTTTTTCAAGGTAAATCTTTTTATTTGTCATTTGAAAAATATCAAGGCATAGGTTTTAGGTGATATCTACAACACTTATTTTCTTTCAGTTCTTTAGTGCTAGAAAGATAGTCTTGAATGTCAAAATTCCTAAATCCTTTTCTGATTGAGATCCAGTAGTGTTTTCTTATAAAGTTCATCTGATTAAAACTTGGATTATCTGTTTTGAAGGTAGGGTAAACCGTAATTTGATCCACCTAGATGAGATCACTTGCTTGGAATTAACTATGATAAACTAGTTGGTAAGAACAAGACTTAAAAGTGAAAAGAGGCTTTGAACAGTTTTTTTTTTTTTTAAAAATATCTGCTTATTTATTTGAGAGAGAGTGAGAGAGTGTGGGTGTGAGTAGGGAGAAGGAGAATCTCCAACAGACTCCAGCTGAGTGAGGAGCCTCACGTGGGGCTTGATCTCACCACCCTGAGGCGCCCTGCTTTGACCAGTTTTGATGGCAGAAAAGTATCACTTGGTGCTTAACTTCACCTCAAATTTTAAATCAAATGAATGAATTAACGTTGGTCGCTTTTCTGGGATGCTACTTTTCTGAAATTTGACATTTAACGGCAACACTACAAGAATTTCCTAGGACCACAGTGAGAACTTAGTAAGATGAAGTACGAAATAATATGGTAATTTCTGCTCTGCTCAAGGCTGTAAAAGTCTGGGATTGTTTTGTCCATATGTTCTCTTCCAGAGGTAGGTGCAACATTGATTTTTGAGGAAAAATCTGGCTTTCTTGGAAGTATCCCCTCTTGGCCTGCGTTCCTGTGGAGGCAAGAGGCTGGCTATCTAGAAGGGAGCACTCATGAAGTTCCTTGGTTTCCATAAAAGAATAGCAACCTGTTTATTTATCTCTAAAGTGTAAGAATCCACCTCAACCAACCACAGAGTACCTGTACTTTAGGCCTCTCTGAGAGCGGAGAAGATTGAAATGCCGAGTACAAGGGCCTCTGTTCACATAGGAAGAATTATTGTAAAAACTGGCATTCTCTGTTTCTCCATTTATACTGGGTTTTAATTAAATTCAAGTAGAAATATCACAATACTATATTCTTGGATTGTATTTTCCTAGTAGACTAGGTTTCACGATGGTGCTTATGGCTTTTATTGATGGACATTAAAAGTAACAAGTGCATGAAACCTGTTATCTCACTTCTTGCAATTATGATGTTGAGGATATTTATTATACACTGTATCCCATATGATGATGACAATGATAGGAGAGTAAAAAGTACATAAAACACTTCATTATTTCCGATATTTCATTTAATAAGAAAATCCCCTACATAAAGCCTCATGTGAGAATTCCTTTTTAGGAAGACCTTTGTGGTAAAGCTTGTAGTTCTCTTTGAGAATCTGCTTTTGGCTTTGGTTGTCAAAAAACAGAACAAATGACAGCAGCTCTATAGGTGCTTTTGATGTATGAATTTTGTTCTATTTTCCTCTTGCTCTTCACTGATTAATGTATATTTTTCCTTTTTTGAGTTTTAAAAATTCTCAGACTGTTTTATTGCTTTGCTACAGAATCCTTCAAATAACTTATAGAATAAATTAACAGATAAATAAGAGTGCAGTAGCACTGGATAGTAATGTTTTCCCTGTAGGTATATACAGATGACTAAATGAGTTAAAGTATATAAGTTGTACTGCACCTGGGATGCAGCATGGCCTCAACCAGTTTAAGTTCCCTTACTTAATCATTCTCTTCAGATGTACTATAAAATTTTGCAAATAACCTCATCATTCATGTACTTACCTCTCATCTTTTTTTTCCTAGTGAAAACTGTTTTATAGGAAATTGTAATAGTTCTTCCCACTTACCATACTGTCCCCTTAGGGAAATCTGAGTGATTTTTTCATGGCGGTAATTAACTTTTGACTTCCACAGAAAAGCTCATAGGAGAGGTTAAAGAAGGAGAAAAGGAAAAAAAAATTATATGAAGCAGAGACCTCTCAAAAATAAATGCCTTCAGGTAGGCAGAGTGGCACCATGGTTGTTTCAGGAGTTGGGGGCAAAGTTGAGAAAGGGAGAGAATTATATCTAATGGTGACATTATTTGTAAGAATTTTAAATACTTATAAACTACATTATAAACCACAGGTCTCATTTCAGATGTCCAGTGCAACAGTATGGGTATTAACAGTAGGAAGCGTTAGAGTGCCTGGTGGCACAGTGAGTTAAGTGTGAGATTCGTGCTTTCTGCTGGGGTTGTCCTCTCAGGGTGGTGAAACTGAGGCCTGTGTTGGTCTCCACACTCAGCATGGAGTCTGCTTAAGATTCTCTCTCCCTCTCCCTCTGCCTCTGCCCCCTGAGTGCGTATGTGCTTTCTCTTTCTCTCTCAAAAGAAATAAATCTTAAAAAACAAATAGTAGGAAGTGCTGTGTTGAGAATTCTGAAGTTATATCTGGACTCAGCATGAAAAAGTACACTGATCAACTGGCAATGTGTTACACATGCAGCCTAAAGAAGGAGAAATCAATGCTGCCTATTTGCTGCCTCTGCTGTATACAAAATAGGACAGTAATAACAAGGATGATGATGTTAAGACAACTGGAGTTATTGTAATCAGTTAAAGTACAAGTGATATATACAAATTCAAAGAGAAGAAAAAGTGATGAAATTCTTTTTCTGTTTTACTTATGTATTACCATACACATCTTCAAACATTTTTTCATAGACATTCTTAAGACACAGACATTCTAAACAGACATTTCTATGCAGAAAATCCAAGACGGCTTCCAAGGTTAAATTCTGAGAATTATTTCCAAAAATATTTACTCCCTTAAATATGGAAAAGCATTCGCTTTTGTATGTCAGTTATCTTTGTTATGAAATACACCAACCCAAACTCATGCTTTAAACAGCCACCATCATTAATTTTGCTTATGAATTTGCATTTGGGCAGGGTGCAGTTGGGGTAGCTTGCCTCTGCTCCATGCAGCACCAACTGGGACGACACAAAGGTTGGAACTGACTTGACAACTGGGGATGCTTAATTTCTCTGATAACTTGCTCAGTCATGTGTCTAATGGTTGTTGCTGGCTGCAAGGTAGGAATTCAGTTGGTGTTGTCAATCAGAACACTTGTAAGTGGCCCTTCCGCGAGGCTGTTTGGCTTCCACACAGCATAGAAGCTAGTCTCCTTGAGCAAGTGTCCCAAGAGGCAGGAAGTGGAAGATACCAGTTTCTTCAGGCCTGATCTGGAAACTAGTACTGTACCTTTTTGCTATATTCTAATGGTCAGTCACAAAGGCAGGTTTAGAGGAAGAGGAGGACATAGACCTGTTCCTTAACGGGAGAGTGTCAAAGAATTTGGAGGCCATTTTTTAAAACTGAGAGATTCTGAAACTACTAACATGGTTGAGAGAGGTACAAAAAAGATAAAGTTAAAAAAAGAGAAAAGAGGAAACTAGAAAGTAAATAAAAGAAATCACTATAAAATATCAATAGTGTGGTAAAAAAGGTATGAAATGATTTTAAAAAGAAAGCATTAAATTAAGAGAACAAATAAAGTAGGTATTGAGCATGTGTGATATATACCTAGTGACCTTCAGGATAAAAGATATGGCCATATGTTCTGGACACCTGGAATAGTTTGTGATGTGTTAAAGGACAAGTCTAGATATATCACATCTTAAATTCAATGAAACTTTAAAATCAAAAGTTGATAAAAAATCTAATAAAGCAAAAACAACTTACCAGTAATCAGTGCAAATTTATGCTAATTATGTAGTTGAAGTCAAATATTATATTAACAAAGCCTTCCATGAACCAATTATAATAATTTGTTTTAATATAACGTAAAATAGTAGTCTTTGTCAGGCTCTTTATCTTGTCCAAGAAGCAAAAATATAAAATTATTATAGCTGTCTGAGATAACAAATAACCAGTACTTTTGTTCTCCATCTATAATGAGTTCTGGTTCAATTAATTCACATGACACTATTAATTAATAATGATAAAAAATGAAAGTCAATATTTTCTGAGTTATTACATATTAGCAATTATTCTAAGTGTTTTATATGCATTAGCTTATTTAATGCTCAATATTAATATCCCACTTTTGCCAGTGAGGAAATTGAGGCATGAGTATTTCACTGATTATTCAACGTCATTCAACTAGTAAACGGTAGAGCCAAAATACAGGCAATCTGATTCCAGAGGCCCAAACCAAACCCACTACACTCTGTAAAAGGCAAAAGGTACCAGTACACGTGACTAAAAAAGCATTCTTCATATTCCATGAAAATAGTAGTTTTTAAATGTGTAGTAGACTCTTTCAAGCTTGATTTTTTCATCAAAAAAAAAAAAAAGAAAAGAATGAGTTAAATCATAGAATGAAATAAAACAACTTTTTCTCAAACTCTCTTTGGAAGCAAGAAGCAGGTCATAGAGATATAAATTAGAAAAAAAAAAAAAGGATGACAATAAGAGGGACAGTTGTAATATGTTCCCTATTTTCCTGTCTCACGCTGCCTTCAAGTAAAACACGATGAGAAAGACTCCTTATTTGTCTAGGAGCAAATACAGGGGCTATGGAGGATACTTTTAACTAACAGTGAAATCGTGAATGACACTCAACAGAACTTCTATTGAATGTGTTCAGAGAAGATCCATTTGTAGTCCTCAAGGGACCCTCAAGGGTTAACCCTGAACAAAAATTCATTTTATCCTATCTAATGAAGATCAAAGTTAATGCCTCTTAGAGAAGGGATTTGCTTGTAAGAAAATGATAGACCCTCAAAACTCACAATCTGCTTTTATTGTTTTAACATCATCAAATACTAGAAAGGCTAAACAAAAAGAATTTTTTTAAGGATAGTTTTTTTTATGAAAATCAGAGAGAAATTAACTGTAAGAACTGTTAATTGTAAGAATGTTCCTATATAATCAACCTTCCAGTTCAGTAATGGGGATTACTAAATGTTAAATCTTTAAGGGAATGATTTTAGAGTGGAGAGTGCTGAGGGGGGCATGGAACTCCTTAATTCCCATTAGATTTTTTTTTTTTAAAAGAAGACTTAATACATGCACTCTTCTAGGTGGTGAAGATAAAGAGATGACCTACAAAAGTTCTAAAGGAACAAAGTCCAATAGAGGAGGTCGACAAAAAAATCCACTTTTATAATACTGTAGTAGTAAGTTCTATAATACAGCTATTCAAACAGAATACAGAACAGGACACAGCTCTCACTCAGTCTGATGGACAACAGATAACTAAGACTTCCAAGAGAGGGTGATCCCTGAAATGATTCTTAAAGACTCAGTAGAATTGGGACACCTAGGGGGCTTAGCGGTTGAGCTAAGCCTGCCTTTGGCTCAGGTCGTGGTCCCAGGGTCCTGAGACCGAGTCCCACATCGGGCTCCCCACATGGAGCCTGCTTCTCCCTCAGTTTGTGTCTCTGCCTCTCTCTGTCTCTCATGAATGAATGAAAGAATGAATGAATAAATAAATAACACCTTTTTTTAAAATCTGCAAAATTTAACCAAAAAAAGGAAGCAAACACAATGGCTCTGAAATAGTAATTTGAATGACATACATTTTGTGGTTCTAGTAGAGTTCATTGCAATTACATGAATAGGACCAAGAATCATCAGATAAAAATAAAAAACATTCGAATCATATATATTACAATTTTAATCCTTCCTCCCTTCTTGTTTTTCTCTTCCCCATATTTTTTCCCCTACCAAACATTCAAAATCTGTCTTATCAGTGAGGTATTTTTTTTAAGCAATGAAGACAGGAAAATAAAGAAAAAAATCCTCTTTGAAATATCTTAAGCAAGTTGGAAATCAAGTCTGTTTTTCATATAAACATGGAAGGGCATTTTTAAACGTTTACAGACCACCTTGAATTATCTTTAGGATAAAAATGGCAGGTAACAAAGATATCAAACAATGGCTCACGACTGAAAGTAGAATAAACACTGATATTGTTCCATATCTTAAATATATATCTAGCTCCAGTGAATGAAGAGGAAAAAGTAGGTTAGGAAGAGCTACATTCAGTCATTCATAAATATTTATTGATTATAACCAAACAACTCATAACCAGAATATATGTCAAAAGTGCTTTCAAATCAATTAAAAAATGTAATAGTAGGAAAATGGGTTAAACACTTAGGTAGACACTTCATTAAAAGAGAAATTGAAGTTGCTAACAAATAAACAAAAAGGTACTAAATGTTTCTCGAATCAGAAATGTAAATTTAAAGCAAAATGATTTAAGCTTGGCTAAAATAAAAGTCCAAGTGATAAAGTAGAGCAATATACTATTTGGTGAGAAACGAACTGGTATAACCAATTCAGGGAAGTTTCACGTTGCTCAGTAAATTTGAAATTACACATACTCTATGACACTGCAATTTCACTCTTAGGTATGGAGTTTATATAAGATCCTGTCTAATCATAAAGGTAGACCCACTTCTACAAGAATGTTCAGAGTAGCCTTGTTCAATAAAGCTGCAAACTGAAGACAATGAATACCCATCAACAGCCAAAAGGTTCCAAAAGCTGCAATATGTTCATATAGTGAAATATCATATAGCATAAAATCAACACACTACAGCTACATGCAAACAGATGAATCTTAGAAAAACATTGAGAAAACGAAGACCCAAGAGAATATGTACTACATGATTCTAATTTAAAACAGGCAAAACTTAACTAACTATAGGGCTTAGCAATATATACTTAGGTGGTAGGAGCCATAAACAAAAGCAGAGGAGTGATTACCACAATAGAGAGGAAGGTAGTAATTATGGACAGAAAGGGAAAAATGAGGACTTCTGAGGTGCTGGCAAAGTGGTGTTTCTTTTTTATTTTTTAAAAGATTTTATTTATTTCTTTGAGAGAGAGCTAGAGAGAGTGCGTGCACACAAGCAGGGGGAGGGACAGAGAGAGAAGCAGACTCTGCTGAGCAGGGAGCCCGATGAGGGCTGGATCCCAGGACCCCAGGATCATGACCTGAGTCAAAGGCAGACGCTTAACTGACTGAGCCACTCAGGAGCCCTCAAAGTACTGTTTCTTGATCTGGGTGGTACAACAGAGGGATAAGCTTCATAATTTGGTGATCTGTGCACTTACATACTTTTCCTTATATTTCATACTGCAAAAGATTAAAAAGAAAAATCCTAAAGGGAATTGAGAAATGTGGGATAGCTGAAAATACAAAAGAAGTGAATGATTCAAAAAAGACAGAAAGACAGAGATTCATTGAGCACCTTCTACATGCTAGGAACTACGTTGGGTGTTGAGGACTTGGTGTAAAAAAGAGACACAATCTCTCCAAAACTCCGAAAGGAAGGTCAAATGAATCATCATGAAAATCATATTTAATTAAAAACTGATTGCTATGAAGGAAAAGTTCACAGTGCTTCAAGAGACACTGACACATTGAGTTTTAGGTGTCAGGAAGGCTTCCCTGAGATACAATACATAAGCTCAAACTTTAATAATAAGCCTAAATTAATCTGGGAGAGAAGGAGGAGGTAAGTATTCTAGGCAGATGGAATAGCACACATAAACCAAGGAGGTAAAAGCAAGTTGGTGCCCACCAGGCACTAGAAGCAGGTCGGTGTGGTTAGACTCAGTAAAGTATGGTCCCAGACGAAGACGAAGAAGTAGACGTGGGCAAATCATGGAGGAACTTGTAGCCATACTAAGAATTGTGAGATTTTATCTCAGGGGCAATGGAAGGCATTGAAGATTGTTGTTTTGTTTTGTTTTTGTGCAGAGTAGTGACAAGTTCCAACTCATAGTTCAAGATCACTTTGGATGCTACATGAAGAATGAATGGTAGGGAGCAAGGAGGCTACTGCAACAGTCTGGGCAAGTAGTGATGAGGACATGCCTAGAGTGAAGGCCGGGAAAATGGGCTTGGGGTAAGGTTACAGTGTATCCTAGGAGGCTACTGAGCACGCTTACAGAATGGATGTGGCAGGTGAGGAACTTGCCCCATCACGGTTTTGGGCACCCGGAGGGATGTAATGGACGGACAATGCGGGAGGAGCAGGATGAAACAAGGACTCAGGGCAATCTTGTCTTTTGACATTTAAGTAGAGGTGATCGGCGGTTAGGAAGCCTGAACTTGAGAGACAGGGTTGGGTTGAAACTCAGGAACTGTTGCAAACAGATGATATCTGAAGTCCTGGGAACGGACTTAAGGTGAAAATACAGAAGGGAAAAAAGGTCTAAGTACAAGACCGTTCCGTGAGGAGCACTCAGGAATCAGGTAGAGGAGACTAGAAGGAGTTATTAACAGATGACCGAGTAATAGCAACATATGACACGGGGGACAGTGACCTGGCTAATGAGCCTGGCCTCTCCATGTAGCGCAGGTGTGAAAGACAGTCTTTGTTAGTAATGATCATATACGGGAAGTACTGACCGTTCATTTTCTAAACGTTGTGAAATATTCACACTTTTCTGCAACAAACCAGACTCAAACAGAATGTATCTTCCCTTACCTGGGCTCATATTCCAGTGTTTCCTCTATCTTGCTTAATGCTATTACTTACATGGCTTCACCTCTCCTGTACGTGGTCAATTCTGTAACCCATATGCTAATAAATTCATAAACATTTTTAATTTGCCCTCTTTTATGTTTATGATTCCTGTGGTTCTAGTTACACTACCTGAAGCACAGTTCAGCTCACTTTACTCTGTGTACAGAGGCATCAGCTCCTGAGAGCCTGTAAGTTTAATGAGCACCTACCATGTGCTAGCCGCTCTTAAAAGATGTGGGATTTGTTCTTGCATGGAATTCCTGCCTCTGTGGAACTTACTTTCTAGTAGGGAAGCCTGTTGCTCAGACACTAATGAGGCACAAGGTATAATGCTAGGGAGTAATGAGTGCTATGAAGAAAAATAAAGCAAAAAGATTACGAGGGAAAGAAAATAAAGCATAGTTGTGTCTCTCCATCACCAACTATGCCTCTAGCAAGTTCCACACGCAGCGGTATTTGTCACTTCACCACTTTTGCCTTTCCTCCTAGTACTTTTCTTCTGGCCTGTAAACTGTAGGAGGCAGGGATTACGATCCTCTGTGACCCCCAGTTCCTCTCATCTTGCAGATACTGAATTCAAATGCACCATTTTTTTACAAAGTCATGAGTGGTTCCTAAAAGATGCTGAAAAATCTTAATTGACTCTAAATGATTATCAGCAACAATTAAAATGTAATCAAAATCTCTAATTTGCTCATATTTTTCCTGCTATGGCTATTTGCTTCTGCTTATTTCTTAGCTATGACATATGGTCCTAGTAATGTTTATAAATTAAGTTAATGTATATCAAGATGGCAAATCACACTATGTCTGCATTACCACTTCTGTTCTCTGGCTCGATGGCCTGTCACCTTTATTAAGGAGCACAGTCTGCCAGTGTTGGCTAAATTTAGTAAAGCAATAAATTGTGCTTGTGTTGACTCTCTCATTTCTAAGTAAAACTGCTGTATTTTCAATGTAACTTTGATGGCTAGAAGTCATCAAACATTAATCCTAAGGGTAAGAGAATAAATTTCAATACTGGCACAATTAGCCAGCTGATGAAGGTAACTACAGTGGTTAGCATGGGCAAAGAGCCTCTGATGGAATGTCTATCATGAAAAAGCTCCTTGGGATGTTGTGTATCCTTCCTTGGCCAACCTCAACCTCTCTGACACCATCTCACTTCACAGACAGGAAAGCTGACGTGCACAGTGATTACTTCACTTGTGAAAATTATATGGGCAATAAGACGCAAAGCCAGGATTAGAATTCAGAACAGCTCTCTCCGGCCCTGAAAAGGTTCTTTTCACTAGCTCTGGTATTTCTGAAACTCCACCTCTACAAAATCTGTGACACAGGGCAAGCAAGACTGAAGGATATTGTGTTAAGCAAAGTTAAAGAGGATTACTTCAGAATTGCTTAAAATCTAGAATATGTTGATGCATGCTGACATGCTCTAAAAGAAGTACCCAGGATTTTCAGATGTATTTGGTGAATAATTTTTTTAACAGAGCACACTTATTAATGGAGCATAATGGAAAAGAGTTTGGGGAACTTAAATCTGCCTCATTTATTTTCAATCTTTTGACTTCACAATATATGCCCAGGATGCACAGTTTACATATTATAAAGAATCTCTGAATTGATTTTACTTAATCTACTAAATAACAGAAGTTGTGGGGGAATTATTGATTTATAGTTAGTGGTGTAGGTCAGGTCCTCTGAGTTCATTACCCAAATGTGATATTTTGATCACTTAGGAATATTGGCCATTGCAGCATATTTTTACATATACAAAAATAAATTGTGTTTAAAGCAGCTATAACATTAAGCAAGTTAATGGCATGTTTTTTAATAGATTGAAGGGAGCTTTTAAAGACATCCACATTCTTAGAATTAAGTCGTTTTATTCCCATTTCATGATGAAGGCATTTGAAATCTGCATTTCTGGCAAGTATGTTTAAATTTTAATTCTTCCTTTGACAATACGAATATTTGATTTCAATTGCTTTAAAACAAACTCTAAAAATCAATAACAAAAAGGACAAAGTAGTTTTGAGACTGTGACAAAAATAGGTACTAAAATGCTACTGGTTATACAGGATCTGTGGTGAATAGGTCAGCTCAAGGTCCCAGGTAAACATCTTGTTTGTGTCCTGAAGCCTTGTTTTCTGCATGCCTTATGCTCTCAGTAGGGTCCTCCTACTCGGGTCTAAACATGGGGCCACTGCACCCTATCGATCTTCTTTAAATCTCCAGAATAATAAATTTCAAGGCAACACAGCAGAAGCCGACTAAAGCCCTTTAATTACATCACTGCTGAAAGGAAATCATTGATCAATGGCATTATGGGAAAATAAACTGCCCCCCAAACCAGATCAAAGTCAATAAAATAGCTGACTAGCTGCCCCATTTGGGACTTCTGCTAGATTAGTGCTTGTGGACAAGCAAAAGGGATGATTCTAATGCATGCTGCTTACTGTCTTTTTGAAGCTCTCCCTGGCAGGTGTCATGCTCTGAGCATGGTTTTTGATTACTCTAATTAAATATAATATTATCAACAGATCTTCATATTGATCCTTAAAAATCCCCCCCTTCTAAATGAAAAATTAAAAGCCAGAGAGAGGGCCTCATAGGATACCACGTTATTTGAATGATTTTACCCCTTTATCAATTTTCTTCATGTTGAATTATTCTAATATTTATCAATATCAAGGTACCCATTAGCTTAGAAATTGTAAGTAATGTGCAAAATGAGTAATTTCATGACTTGCTCTTCCTGAGATTAGAAAAATTTGGTTTACACGAAGTTACATTCCTTGGCTAAAGTCTAAATAAATCATTTTTCCTATTAAGTGTTGCTGACCATGCCAGTCACTATTCTTTATTGATGATGTTATTTAAACACATTGTCAAATACATGTAACTCAATATGGCAAAGAAATCTTTTCTGTCAGGTAATTAGTTCAGAAAACTGTAAAAACATTTTAAGAAAATAATTTTATAATAGCTTATGAACATCTGTTTACAGTTTTCAAATAGGCAAAACAATTTAAATGTTTAATGTCCTATTAATTCCACACATGAACGTTTCAAGATGTACTCTTCTACTTGATTAAGAATAATAATCTGCAAACAAATTTGAAAGCTTCAAATCTCTTTTCAAAAGGAAAGAATATAAATTTAGAACATTTAAATATTTATAAACTTATTGGCACTTTAGTATTATTATATCATAAATCGTAACGCTACCTTAAAGTAAATTGGAGAATTTTGAGAATAACTTAAATTTAAGAACGTACAAAAGGAAACCTAAAATATCAGATACAATGACTCATTTATGGGTATTACTTTAGCAACTCGACCCAGGAAAAGCTAATAGCCATGCCTTCTTCCATTCTACATTTCTTCTTATTCATTCCCTATTCCCTCAGGTGGTTCTCATTGCTAATGCCCAAATGGCATCAACCTGTTGTTTAGCACATCTATGAAAAGGCTAGCCTGCTGGCTAATTTACCAAGGGATTAAAGGCCTGAAACCACTTCAATCTGCTACTTTGTTTCCATGTAAAAGCCTTACCCATGACACCAGTTCCCCATGTTAAAACTGAAAATCTCTTTAAAAGAAAGAAAAATTCAATGTGAGAACTGTTTAAGAGAGAAACTGTATGCCAAAAATAATATTCTGCACCCATGAACACTGTTATAAAATTGCATTCTGTTGGTCAAGTCCCTCATTATATACTAAAATGAATTTCAGATATCAAATGTTTACCATTTCATAAAATTAAGAGAATTAACACAGGCACCGATGGTCGTAGGAGGGAGTATTGAGGGACCATGAGGATTAATGTAAAGCTAGATATGGATAGATATACTTCATTATTGCAGCACACTATTTAATTAAAATTCATATTTGTGTGTATTTTGTTGAATGTATAACATTATGGTAACTGCATTAATCCACACAGGAAAACAAAAAGCAAAGAGGCAACTTCCTGAGTTTTGATTTAGTAAAAAGGTTTGATTTAGTAAAAATAAAGACCTCAAGGTTCATTATTCTCACAAGAATTGATAAGCACACATATCAATTACTTTTTCTACATGAAAAATATCTGCTAGCTCTATTTTTTAAATCAGAACAAGCTTTAAGTTGATACATTTTATGCAAAACACATTTACAGTTTTCCTATTCAGTTAAAGTTATAGTCCAGTAAAACTCATAGCAGTATCTTCCTTTAATAACTTTGCTAGTTCATAAAAACCATTATAATAGTACAAAACCTGTACTAAGAGGTGCCATTAAAACACTGAAAAAAACCCCATATTTTTAAGGTGTATTCATTACCTAATTTGAATGAAAGCAAACTGAACTGAAAAAAAAATGTAGGGAACCTGTATTTATGTCTTATTGGAGAATAAATGACTAAAATGAAAGCACATATTCATTACATCCTTGCTACAGGTCAGTAAATCTGTTTTACCAATGACTTCAGGACTATCAGAATTAAAGTAGAACTGTATATTAGAGAGGATAAGTTTCCATTTTAAAGTAATCAATTTTCTCTAAAAAATTTTTTCCCAGTCAAAAACAAATTTCAGTAAATTGACTAGACAAGCCATTATTTCACAATATTTCTCTGATGTTTATTTATTATAACCCTGAGAAGTGAGGGAGAAAAAAAAGCACAATGACAAAACAGTTGACCCAATAAAAGCTAAATTATGAAGTAGTTTATAGCTTATAGGAGTGACCTGGAATAGATCATTGAAAGGGAAGACAAATATTATTGTTTCTCTCTTCATTTCTTTACTGTCATGACTAGTGTCCCCTGAACCTATTGGTGCCAACAGCGCAGATTTGCTGGAATGAAAAACAATGCCAGCAATGGATATGTCGTGCCAAAGGCTTAAGAGAAAATGAATGTGCTCTAAGTTAGGATCTGTATGATATTCAAATTCAAAGTACTTCACATAAGGACAGGACACTCAAGGTCCCATTTCAATCACAATTTTATTATAGTGACAAATATGAAATTCTGACTGCCAATAAAAATACTGAATTTGATGTAGTTCTGTGCAAAATTCATGGCCTTGAAAGATATTCTACAAGCTGTCACCCCCAAGGACCATAATGGATTTGTCTTTAAAGAAAAATGTTTAGAGTATGAATTACCAAATATATTTTATGTAAGTTTTCACATTTTAAATCAAGAATTGTAAATTATTTTCTCTGTTGACATTTATTGACAAAATTAACATTAAGTGGAATTTTCAAATTCCCCTTAATCAAGAGTTATATAATAATGAAATCTATTTTAAGTATTTATTTTCTACCAGAACTAATGTGAATTTCTTTCACAGAACGATATGTTGAATTTTATATGGTACAAATGAAAATCATTTAAAAATTCTACTTAAATTGCTCATAAAATATAAGCACATATATGTTAATACTATAAAAAGTATAATAATTTTAACTTTAGCCTTTAAACAATAGAGAAAATGGTTTAGTGGCTTTCATTTATTTTCGTAAGTCGAGCAAAAATATAAACTAGAAAAACAGGGTGGTTTCTTCCAAATTTATATCTTCACTGGGGTATATTTTCTAAAAACTAAATTCTTGAGGCATAAAACAACTGCTAAATTGTACTTCTGTACTTCTGAAGCGCTTACTTTTTTTTTTTACTTAAAGAAAAAAGAGAGAATAAGCTATACAATGGCGAATAATTTCTACCATCCCCCATAATTCACCAAAACCAGACTGCTTCTGTGTCTCTAAAAAAGGAAGACATTGGATGCAAAGCTTCAACAAACTATTATTACACGCTTTTCCAGTCCATTAAAAGAAAGTAATTTAATCAGTTTATAGTTTCTCAGGAAAATCTCATTCAGAGAAATTTTATTGCCAGCTATCTAAATAGTAAATACCTATTATCCTCTCAAAATGAGTTTTTGCTTGCCAAGGGCAAACCCATTGCTGTTATTGTAGAGCTCTGTCAGAGAAACAAGAAGTTAAAAAGGTTATAAAGATACCATTAACGTCATGGGACTGTCTTGTCAAGACTCAAAAATACTTAGTAATTGAGGGTTTTATTCAAAGTGTATTAGCACCCACATAAACAGCACAGTTAATATGATGCTTTAGGCTTTATTCTGTTACAGCCCAGCAAAATCACCTACAAACGGCTGAATGCTGTAAATGTATCTGCTGGAGAGCACAACTCATTTTATCATCTGGTTCTAGCATGAGTCTTTGAAGAAAATGTCAATAACATACACACAGCTTAAAGGCAAATTTAGATCCAACCAATGAGAACAACAGAAAAAAAAGCAAAAATGATAACTAATTGGTCCTAACAGCATGTGCCTTTGATAGAAGTATGAGGGTAAGCAAAGGGCAAATGCTCTTTATTTAATTTATATATTCTAATTTTAAAAGAAACTGCTACAGTATAGTTTACATTAATGTTCATTAATATACAAAACTATGAATGATTTCACTGAAACAACAGACAACAAAAATAAAATAATTCTACCTCTGTCATTTTACTTGTCAATCCACTGATGATTTCCAGAAATAAAATGATCTTCTATGCCAACTGACTGATTTTAAAGCTCTATTTACAGAGAAACTATTCTACTACAATTTTTTACATTTAGTAAATCCATAATACAACCCTTGAACTTATTCGCCTGTCAGCTCTAACAATTATATAACCAATAAACATTTAAAGAAAATCTTTTAAGGATTTACCTGCCTTCAGTTTTTGAATTACTGATCATTCTATGCCTAGACTTCCTTCTCTTCAGATCACTGTCAGTATAAATACAGAAATACAAAGTTTATAAAAAGTGGCCTGATGAGGGATTGATTTTTTAATAAACATCAATATTTACTTTTAATAAGTCAAATATAAGCAGAGTAGAAGAGTGAGAAAAAGGTCTCAGTAATATATTTTCTGACTGGGGAAGAAATTGGATGGTTAAACTTTAAGAGCAGCACATTCAAGTGAATGACGGAAGCATAGAAATAATTAAACTGTAGCTACAGTTACTCAAGGTAGATGGAACTAACCCAAACAAGACCGCTGGGGAATGAATTCCTTTCAGCCATCAAAGCCCAGCTCTGTACCACTCCCTCCATTCATTTTTTCTAGACTACTTCCACTATCCCTTTTCCCTGCACCTTATATAAAATTCTATTATCCTTAGTACAGTGAGTGTCTTCAGACAGGGAGTGTGAACTGTTCATTTCTGGATACTTATTACCTGTCATGTTATCTACGCATAGAGTAACAGTCAAAAAATGTTCATTAAATTGGCAATTAGGCCATGATTTTATTTGGACTCCAAATCATGATGATTTGTTTCTGTGAAATGGTCAAAGACCTTATCATATAGTTTTCAGTGGATCTCCATACCTCTATTTATTAAAGACAATTATTAAGCACGAACATCTTACATATAAGATGTAAGAGCATTGCCCTTTGCTTACATCTTAAGTATATTACTTCACTTGAAAGAAATCTAAAGTGATTCAGAAATGATGCTTCTGGAATCTACTCACTTAGTTAAGTTTATTAAATGCCTTATTTGCTTACAGGAAAAGCAGTTAAAGATACTGATCTTAAAGCTGCTGTATAAATGATCAAGCCTTCAAAGTTCAGGAAGTAAAAGAGAATATTCAGGATTTGCAATTTCTTAGTAACTTCTTTTAGTTCTCAGGGCAACCTGATTTTCTTCCAGATTTTTCTCTTTCCTGTCCCAAACCATAAGTAAACAAATAAAGAAATGGTGAGGGGAGCTGTTACAGGGTTCCAGTCTGGGAAAACAGATTTCACTTCTGGGAGGGCTGAGGGAACACGTGGGTACAAACAGGCAAAAGGCTGTCAATCTGGTGATATCCTCCTTCTCTGAAAATCCAGAGAGGAATCGTGAAACATCTTTGCCAACGATGACTCCATAGTACATCTTTACAAAGGTAGATTCCAGTATTTGCTGACAAACCTGATAAAAATATCTGAGATTCTATCATTTAGAAGATTAGTAAACTGGGTGTGGATGCCCTTTATCAGTATCTTCTCCGTTCCTCATTAGTCTACTTTTGAAGGAAGACTAATTTTTTAAATTCCAAAAATAGTACTTGCTTAATGGAGGAAAATAACCAAATAACATAGAAGCGTATGAAGTAAAATGTGAACATCTCCACACTTACTCCCATTTTGCAGTATTCGTAGCCCCTCCTTAACTCTGTGGAAGAGGAGGTAGTGCTCACAATGGGTAAGAACAGGCCCTAGAGCTAGATGTTTACTGGAATTATCTACAATGATGAAAATGTTCTGTATTTGTGCTGCCCAAACAAGGTGCACAACGGTTAACTAATAAACAAATAACTGTTCAACATGTACAGAAAAGGACCTGGCTAGACCAGAATTATCCTCTAAACTACAGCACTAGGGAATCCCTGGGTGGCTCAGCAGTGGAGCGCCTGCCTCCAGCCCAGGGCGTGATCCTGGAGTCCCAGGATGGAGTCCCGCATCGGGCTCCCTGCATGGAGCCTGCTTCTCCCTCTGCCTGGGTCTCTGCCTCTCTGTGTTTCTCATGAATAAATAAATAAAATCTTTAATAAATAAATAAACTACAGCACTAAAAGGCTTGCCCTTGTTAATTAGTAAGGAAAAGCAGCAATCGGTATCAGAACTCATTCCACGTAAATCTGTAGAACGCTGTATACAGGTATGTGGAGTCAGTTTTATTGGAGAGGGCGAGTTCAGTCATTCCCCGCAGAGCTTTTTGTCATCTTCATCTCAAAGAACCCTTCCACAGTATAGTTTCCTTCAGCTAACAGAAGAGATATTATTTTACCATTAGTGTCAAGGTTCTCCAGATGGGCAAAATAGGAAAACAGTTAACTTTTTCAGAATTCTGGTTTAATAAGGCTTATTTCTCTCTAGGTGTGCTTTATGTTATAAATGATCCATACTTTATATTATAATTCATTGCACTTGCCTCCACTAACCTGTGAAAAATATCTGAAACTAGACATTTTTGGAATGCCAAAGCTTCATTTCACTCTGATTTGACCCACAAAATACGGGTACTAAGTCAAAGTACCAGTCTCTCATTTTACTTCTCAAGGTCTTGGAGAAGTAGGCTTGGGCCATGTCGATTCCATTCCCTGACACCCACTACCCTTTCTGCGTGTGAGTAATCCAACTTTAAAGTTCTGCCAACAATAAATTCCCAGAGATCCCAGAGACAGCTCCTGGCAAGGGAATACTTACTTCCACCTAGCAGCTAACCAGCTAAGCTAGGTAGGTAGATGGATAGGTAGGTAGGTACGTAGCTAGCTAGATCCGTATGCAGACAAAGAGCCGAGTTTAAGAGAAAGGGTCTCACTTCTAGCTCCTCATGTTTTTACTTTTAGTACAAGTCTAAGTGCAGAAGCACTTCTTTTCTTTCTCCTGGCAGTTTTTTCTCAAGATTTCATTCATTCATTCATTCATTCATTCATTCGAGAGCGCGCGCACAAGCAGGGGAGGGGCAGAAGCAGGCTCCCCACTGAACAGAGAGCTTGCCAGGGGACACGTCCCAGGACTTCGGGATCATGACCTGAGCTCAAGGCAGATGCTTAACCCACTGAGCCACCCAGGTGCCCCTTTCTCCTGGCAATTCATAGGTATTTTCGGCATAGATATCCTCAACCCCTCATATGAAGAATGTTCCCTTGCTACAAGCTCTGAGGTGAGGAAAAAAAACAATACCAGAAGGTGATAAGGAATGTTCTTCTACTAAGTTTTTTTCATAAATACCAATTATGACTCATGATAATGCTAAACTACCAAAAAGATAGGTGGAACAGAGATAAAGAGAATAAATGTTTATAAAGTACAAAGGAAAAACAAAACAAAACAAAAAACTGTGAAAGCTATAGCCTCTCTTGGGAAGAAGGAAGGGGAAATAAATAACAGTTCTAAAAAATAAATGCCACAATGATACTATCATAGAGAATACTGTGATATTTTATAAACTCATAATATTAGTATACACTATTTTGTGTTTTATATAATAGTCACAACCCCTTACATTTAACTTTCATGTAGCTATACAGGAGGTATGCAATTGTAATTTGCACCTTAAAGATAGATCTACTACACAAAAAGTATATATAACAGTAACCAATTTGGGAGAGTTATTGTAATATACTTAATATTTTATACAAAAGAAAAAGTGGGTCATTTACATTAAGTATTCTTGAATATTCAGTGGCCAGCATTTATTCTTTCAGGTAATATCACCATGTGGGTACCAAAATTACAATGCACACAATTCCACTCATCAAATAAATTTCTCTTGTACACAGGATAAACAATTTAATAAATTAAAATTAGAAATAACCATGTTCTTTGATGAATCACTTTCATGAATACTACTCATGCCTGACTTTTAATCAACCTCTTTACTTCTCAGTGCCCTTATCTGTACTCTGGGGACAATAATATTGTTCTATTTTTTTCTCAAAATTGTTGTAAGATAGGAGACATTATATGTAAAGTGGTCAGTACAATGCCTAGTAAATAATAAATACCCAGTAAGGCAGATACTGCAAAAAGCAATACTTGTTAATACTATCATTACATTTAACTTATTTTCAATCTGACTTTGTTTGGGTTTGTTATTTTAAGATCTCTTCTACTGTTTGTTTTTTTTTTTTTTTAAAGATTTTATTTATTTATCCATGAGAGACACAGAGAGAGGCTGAGACACAGGCAGAGGGAGAAGCAGGCTCCGTGCAGGGAGCCCGATGTGGGACTGGATCAGGCCCTGAGCCCAAGGCAGAGGCTCAACCACGGAGCCCCCAGGTGCCCCAGATCTTTTCTACATAAAGTGTTACATGGGAGCTGCCACAACTTGGACACATGCTGTTCTTTCCTCCAACTTTCTTGATTGTTCACTTTCCCCATTTGGAAGGCTCAGGCCAGGCCCAAGATCACCATCTTGGTCAACAGCTGTGCAGGTAATAAACCTGGCTGTGTCCAGGCTAGCTCCACTTTACTGAACTCAATTTTGTAGTTCTGAATTCACTATTCTTCCATGAAAGGACTTCTGGTATAGTATTTCCCTTTTGGCTTTGGGCCTTGAGGCACTAATTTGACCTAACACTCTTCCAATTGTCACCCCGCAGAAGGTGTTCAAGGACCGGGAAATCTCTGTTTCTGGCCACAGGCCCTGAGATTACCATCCCATAATCAATCCTTTATAGGAAGACTGCTACTCAAATCCGTTATTTGAAGAAATTTTGCCTAAGCATATTTATTAGATTAGATTAAGATACCCAGAGGGAAACAAACTTCTCGAACAGTGATTCTCAATGGGCACGGTAACTGTCCCTAAGGCACTCTGGAGATTTGTGATGATGTTTTTACTTGGAGTGACTTGGAAGAGACATGTGGCATTAAGTAGGCACAGGTCAAGGATTCTAAAGTTCCTGCACTGCTCTAGAAAGAATTATCCTCTATTCCACATGACGTTTGAATGCCTTACCAGACATACATGTAGATGAAAATGGGTAGATGAAAAGACATGGCTTTTTATAATTATTTAAGTTTGGAATCTAATTACATGTAAACACAAAGTGTTTTTTGACATGGCTGAACTCATGTTGAATTTTCCATGATGCAACTACTAGGCAGACATGAAAAGAAAGTGATTTCTTTTTTTAACGATTGATTGGTTGATTGATTAGAGAGAGCGTGAGCAGGAGGGGCAGAGGGAGAAGGAGAATCTCAAGCAGACTCTGTGCTGAGTGCAGAGACCAACTCAGGGCTTGGTCTCACGACCCTAAGATCATGACCTGAGCCAAAACCAAGAGTTTCATGTCTCCCTTAAATTAGTGAGGAAACTATTCATTTTTAAAAATTGTGTGTATAGAGGTGCCTGGTTGGCTCAGTAGGAAAAGCAAGAGTTGATCTTGGAGTTGTGAGTTTGTGCCCCACACTGGATGTAAAGATTACTTAAAATCTTAAAAAAAAAAAAAAAAAAAGTTAAAATTGTGTGTACAAATAAGTTATATTTTCTACAATATTTTATTCTGGGAAAGTAAAGCAGATGCTACAAAATATTTATCATAGAAAGAAACTAGTAGGACTTACAGGGTTGGGAACCACGACCTAGAAAGAAGTCACACTACTCTCCTTTCCTATTGTTGAGTCAAAAATCACTGAACATATTAAATCTTTGTTCATTGTAGGGAGTAACTATTTTTTTTAAACATTTTATTTATTTGAGAGAGACAGAGAGAGATCACGAGCAGGGGAAGGGGCAGAGGGAGAAGTAGACTACACACTGAGCAGGGAGCCTGACTTTGGGCTCAATCCCAGGACCCTGAGATCATGACCTGAGCTGAAGGCAGACGCTTAAACAACTGAGCCACCCATTGTACTTTCTTTGCTTTCTTACTAAGAGAACCCCACCAATCATATCAGTGAGAACACTGATCAGCAGAAAAAGATGTGGGAAACGCAGAGATGGTGTCTTTTTTGAGAGAGACAAGAATTCTAGAAAAATATACAATTGATGAAATAGTAATAATGTAAATTTCTGATTAGTAGGGAAATCTGCAGTGGACAAGTGAAATGTCTAGGGAGTTCAAAGGGAAGGGGAGGCAAAATCAGCCTTTAATGCCAAGTTTCATTTATTCTTCCCTAATTTCACTAGTTAGAGCTAATCATTCTTTCTATAATCCACTGTCCTTACCGCTCATTTGTACAAAGAACTGGGTTATGTAACTATCTATATCTGTTCCTCTAACTTGGCCATAAACTTCTTGGGTAGATCATATTGAAGACTGATTTTGTCTCCCATAATGCCTGGTAAATTGTCAAGTATATGTATATTTGTGATTAGATCCTAGTAATGTTGCCATTTTAAATCAACGAGAACTTTGACAGGTCCTGCAACTTCTCTCAGCTTTATTTCCTCATGTTTAAAAATGGGAATATTAATATCTGAATTAGTTATTTCATGACAGTATGTGAGATACATGAAATAATGTAAGGGATGATGTTTTAAAAATGGTAGCATAATCCATAAATGTACAGTGATATTACTATTAATATATCAAAGATCATTTTTCTATAAATATATTAAAACTCATTACACTGTATAAAGTGATTTCATGTCTAGCACTAATTTCTTAAAAATAAAATAATTTATCTCCAATTTTAATGAAAACCAGACAGAAAATTAATCCATAAGAAAATTTTACATTATATTAATGTTTGATGAAAAACATCAATTTGAGTAGTAAAGGAAGCATCAATAGCAGTCAGCTAACATCTGACAAAGATCAACAAACATGAATATTGTGCTGGGTAAATCTTCCCAATCTAGTTATTTATTTCACTTCTTCATACTTATTTGCTATTGACTTCAAGCACATTAAATGAAGTTTCTTAGCCTGCCAAGATGATAGATAACATTTCTGTGCATTCTTTTTTATCACCATGGCCATTTTTAGTGTATGTGTGGGTGTTTGTGCATGTGTATGTATTGATGTCTCTGAGACACCAGACATGGCTTAGACATGTATTAATCACCTCTAGTGAGGACATGTAGACATCTAATTTTGAAAAGGCTCATTTCACAAAACATACTATGCATCAAATCAAGATTTTATTTTTAACATACATTTTTAAGATACAAAGGGAAAAAAACTAAATCCTTACTTATCTTTATCCTTGGTCACATGCTAAAGGTTATCTTGACATTTTGTCTGGATTTAAAATATAAGCAATATCAATACTTAAAGTATTTTCTGTAATTGAAAACAGTTTTTTTCCCACCTTATTTCACAGTAGTTTAAATAATTAACAAAGATATTAAGGCATCCTATCCAGTGACAAACTATGGAATTTTAAATGCAAACACTGTAGATCACCAGTTTGGTATGGATGATTCATCCTTATACATTCTGGTTGGCTTAACATACACAATATTTTTGATAAGTTAAAGGAACTACCTTAAGACTGTTATCACTATTACTTGATCATAGATTGCTTTCTATTTCTTACCAAACTCCAACATGCTTTTTAAAATCCCCAAATTGGGACCCCTAGACGGCTCAGTAATTGTCTGCCTTTGGCTCAGGGCATGACCCTGGGGTCCTGGGATCCAGTCCCGCGTCGGGCTCCCTACATGGGGCCTGCTTCTCCCTCTGCCTGTGTCTCTGCCTCTCTCTCTCTCTGGGTCTCTCATGAATAAATAAATAGAATCTTTAAAAAATTAAAAATGAATAAATAAATAAAATCCCCAAATTGCTTAATCTGCATTGTAGGCCAAAAGGTGGAGTGACCTAGAACCCAAAGCCATAGAAAAGAACCAAATGGAGGTGGGAATCCTCTGATTAGATACTTTGATGACTGTATGTGATTAAATGGCTTTTAATTGCCTGTAGTACTCAGAGAATGAGACAGGTTTAGCAGATAGTCCTGATATTTTTATTTGAGGCATATATATATAAGTAGATCTTTGCCTAATTACTCAGAGGTCATATTTATGTAATAATTCAGTTGACATACTATAAACTCTCCTTAACAGTTAATCTTAGAAATGATAAATATACATGGAAATTCTGGTGAATTCTAAAAATCTGTAACATATGACATATATAACTTCATAATGAATGTTCACTTTATGTGCTCCAAAAGAAATACTCAATTGGGATAAGAGGCAGAAAGTTTAAAAAACAAAAAATTTCCTTTTCAAAGACCTCTAGGATTCATTAATTTAGTCTCTGTATAATCTAGGATATAAAATTTCTATATTATTTCTTTTTTCTGACACCATTTTTAGAGAGAGCACTATAATTTATGATTTTATCTTATCCCAAAGCTATAAATATGACAATACATTCTTTTAGTCTACCTTGCAGCCAGGACTATTGCAATTTCTGCATACTTTCTCAATGTTGGTTGAAAACTAAATCAAACATTATTTTTCTTAATGAAAAAGTCACCAACAAATGTATGTCACATGTGAGTTTGGGTTATATTACATTTTGTTATATAAACAAAGAAATAGCATGTACTTCATGTTGTTGGTTTTCTCCCCCCATAAATGAAATTTTTCCTAGTTCACTGTTATTTGTTCAAATATTCATTTTTATTTCATGTACTACTATAGACAATGAAGTCATTCTTTTCTATGATTTCACTATGACAGGTAATGAAACAATTTTTTTCCTGGTCTAGTAAACATGACTGAAACTACAGTCTTCAGACAACTACATTAAATAACTGATTAGGGAATTTAAGATTATGTAATTTCCAAAATAAGTGACTAGCTCCAAATTTTTGTATCACAAACATACAGATATTGCAAATAGACAAGGGAGTAGGATGGGCAGGGCACTATGTGGAAGAACTATTCCTCATGTCTCTTTTCTAAGTCTGCATTTTCTAGATAAAGAAAGGTTCAGGGAAGTTAAACAATTAGGCTACTAACAATGAATTATATTTCCCCGATGGCAAGTGATGCGGATCATTTTCTCATGTGTTTGTTGGCCATGTGTAGTAGGTCTTCTTTGGAGAAATGTCTGTTCATGTCTTTTGCCCATTTCATGATTGGATTGTTTCTTTGCTTTGAGTTTAATAAGTTCTTTATAGATCTTGGATACTAGCCCGTTATCTGAGAGGTCATTTGCTTCTCCCATATCTTCTCCCAGTCTGTAGGTTGTCTTTTAGTTTTGTTGACTGTTTCTTTTGCTGTGCAGAAGCTTCTTATCTTGATTGCCATCAGGGAAATACAAATCAAAACCACAATGAGATCCCACCTCACCCCAGTGAGAATGGGGAAAATTAACGAGACGGGAAACGACACATGTTGGAGAGATTGTGGAGAAAGGGGAGTCCTCCTGCACTGTTGGTGGGAATGTGAACTGGTGCAGCCACTCTGGAAAACTGTGTGGAGGTTCCTCAGAGAGTTAAAAATAGATCTGCCCTACGACCCAGCAATTGCACTGCTGGGGATTTACCCCAAAGATACAGATGCAGTGAAACGCTGGGACACCTGCACCCTGATGTTTATAGCAGCAATGGCCACAACAGCTACACTGTGGAAGGAGCCTCGGTGTCCATCAACAGATGATGGATAGAGAAGATGTGGTCTATGTATACAATGGAATATTCCTCAGCCATTAGAAACGAGAAATACCCACCATATGCTTCGACGTGGATGGAACTGGAGGGTATTATGCTGAGTGAAGCAAGTCAATCTGAGAAGGACAAACATTATATGGCGTCTCTCATAGGGGGAATATAAGAAATAGTGAAAAGGGATCACAGGGGAAAGGAGAGAAAATGAGTGGAAAATATCTGAGAGGGAGACAGAACATGAGAGACTCCTAACTCTGGGAAACGAACAAGGGATAGTGGAAGGGGAGGTGGGTGGGGGGATGGGGTGACTGGATGACGGGCACTGAGGGGGGCACTTGACGGGATGAGCACTGGGTGTTATACTGTATGTTGGCAAATTGAACTCCAATAAAAGAAAGCAAGCAAGCAAAGAAAGAATAAACAGTGTATATTAAAAAAAAATAACAATGAATATGGGCACCTGGGTGGCTCAATGGTTGAGCGTTGGCCTTTGGTTCAGGTCATGATCCCAGGGTTCTGGGACTGAGTCCCACAATGGGCTCCCTGTGAGGAGCCTGCTTCTCCCTCTGCCTATTTGTCTGTCTCTCTCTCTGTGTCTCTCATGGATGGATGGATGGATGGATGGATGGATAGATGATAGATAGATAGATAGATAGACAGCAGATAGATAGATCTTTAAAAAAAAAAAAAACCCCAGCCAATGAATATGTAAACAAATAGGGCCAACTTCCATCTTGGGGGGCAAAATAGACTGGTTGGAACTCAAATTCCAATTTCTATAGTATTTCTAAACTCAAGGAAAGAAAAAGTTGATGATGAACAACTCCACAGCCATAAAACTGTGGTGATAATCCATTCACTGAATACAAAATTTAATTGCTTAGTTATCTTTAGGCTAGAACATTAATGAGAAGTAAATGAGAGTAAAATAAGAAAGTCACTCCAAAACAGCAATATTTTTCTTATTTGTAAAAATACACATACATGGGATCCCTGGGTGGCGCAGTGGTTTGGCGCTTGCCTTTGGCCCAGGGCGCGATCCTGGAGACCCGGGATCGAATCCCGCATCAGGCTCCCGGTGCATGGAGCCTGTTTCTCCCTCTGCCTGTGTCTCTGCCTCTCTCTCTGTCTCTCTGTGACTACCATAAATAAATAAAAATTAAAAAAAAATACACATACATTAAGCACATAATCCCTATCCCTGGCCCCTGAAGACAAATGGAAAAGACATACAAGGATTCACTCTACTACTACTATCTCTTCAACCTAAAGCTATCTGTTCTGATTTTTTAAATCATGTTCATCCTAAACTTTCACCTTTTTCTTTAGTAGATAATAATACAAACCTATAAAATGCAGTAACTTTATAAGCTATAAAGAAGGCCTATTTAAAAAAAAAGAAAGAAACAGGGAGAGATGGAAAGCTATATTTTTCTTTTTGAAAAATATAACATATCTCCAGTATAAATTGTAGACTCTGAAAAAACAAATTATAATTAAGAAAATAAAAGTTGTGCATAATTTTGCCATGCAAAAAAAAAAAAGACCTATTTGTAACTATTTATATACAATTCCGGTTTTCAGTAATCCAAAATTTCTGTAATATTTTGAAGGATTAAAACATTAGTATTTTTCTTGATGTTACACTGTTTTTCCATTATTCTAAAAAATGAAATGTGATTTGTGTTTTGACATGCTTCCAGAAAGTTATGTTTTGCATGAGATTCCAACAACAGACAGCAATTTGGCCACAGACAAAACTCTCTCCTCATCTCCATTTAAAAACCCTCGTAAGGTATGACTATCTTAAGTCGCATTTCCCAGTTATTGGGTTATTGTATTACTGGTGAGGCAAAGTAATCTGAATTTCCTCCAGAACTGATTTGGATCCAATTTACTTTCAGGTCTCTGAAAGTCATCTTCCAATCAAAAGGGCAGGGAGAAGGTGGGGTGGGGTGCTCCTTAGGAAAAATGATAGATGCGCCAGGGATGTCTTAGCCTGGACTGCCATAACAAAATGCCACAGGCTGAGTGACTTAAACAACAGAAATTGATTTTCTCACGGCTCTGGAGATTAACGTCCAAGATCAAGGTGCCAGCACGGTCACATTCTTACCGGAGCTCTCTTCCTGGCTTGGAGGCAGCTATTTTCTCACTTTGCCCCAACAGGAGGGCAGGGTAGGCAGGGCAGGCAGGGCCAGTTCACTGGTATCTCTCCTTAGAAGGGCACCAATCGCATCAGGAAGTTCCCACCTTTGTTACCTCATCTAAATCTAATTATTTCCCAAAGGCCCCATTTCTAAATACCATTACACTGGGGGTTAGGGCTTCAACATATGAATAGGGGGCCATGAAGATACCTTTCAGTCCATAGCTAGAGGATACAAAGAGGCAAACAGGGCAGGCTGCAAGCCTGGTCCCAGCCCTTCTTGGATACTGACCACTTTCCTTTCTCCAGCAGATTTCCACTGCTCACCTCCCTTTTTCTCCTTCCAGGGACAAACCTGTTTTCTAAGGGCCTAACTTCTTCTTCAAGATATTTTATTTCAACTAGGACCTCCTTCCCCAATTATCTCAGAAAAAGGGACAAATAACGTAGCCAAGAAATGCCCTTTACCCTGGTCTTGTCTTAGTGTGAAATGCATCTGAGGATAAATTACAGATGATAATATCTCACTTTAGAAAACAAAATACCAAGGGGATCCCTGGGTGGCTCAGTGGTTTAGCACCTGCCTTTGGCCCAGGGGGTGATCCTGGGTCCAGGGATCGAGTTCATGTCGGGCTCCCTGCATGGAGCCTGCTTCTCCCTCTGCCTGTGTCTCTGCCTCTCTGTGTGTCTCTCATGAATAAATAAATAAGATCTTTAAAACAAACAAATGAAATACAAGTAATAAGCTAGTATTTCAGAATTATACAGAATAGATATGTATATATTATTAATGCCACTTTGCCCGATCACTCAATTACTATCTTTGTGCTACATTAAGGTAATTATAAACACATAGCAGGCACTAAAAAAAGAAAAAATGTCCCTTCACTGACCTCCCTTGTCCTCTCCATGATATTCGGTTTTATTACTTCAGACTATTTTGCCAAAGTGGCTCTTTGGATATCCTCTCTGTGGGACTAAAGGCCTGGGAGTAAATATTTCCCTGTTGCTACTGATTCATCTAGCAACGTAACTGTTGGCTCTGCATTGCATTCCAAACTAAACAGTAAATTTTCATGCATAAACTTAAAAGATATATTTAGATCTCCTAAGATATAACTTAAAAAACTTCATAAGAATATGGACTAAGTGTTGTAAAATATGGAAAACACCTAATGCAATACTTTGCACATTGCAAACACTCAATACATGTTAGTTTTATGAATGTCCTTTAAGGTCATCTTAATAATTTTTTTCTGTACTGATGAGAATGAACAGGATTAATAAAAGTGTATTTCCACCCCCCCTGCAATACCCCAGGAGGAGGACATATAGCTGTCTGAAGATTACAATGACTTCTCTAATATGCTTCATAAAAGAAAAGAACTAGCACCTGAATTTCCAAAATGAGGTAAGAAGGTTGCGCTTTACTTCACCACAGAACCTCTAACAAATGAAGAGAATTTTAACTTGGTGTAACTCAGGTACACCCTCAGATCTTGGCCTTGAGTTGCAAACAAACCCCTTTATGTCTGCCCTTTTGTTCAAGTGATATGTCAACCCAGAGGTCCTCAACTGTATGGTCAAAAAAGATCCCATTTTGGGCAGAAGCTTGGAAGCAGGAGCCTTAGCACTACTGTACATAGGGAATAAGATCAGTAAAAATCTAACTGACCTTTTTCTCTGATGTCCTAGAGCAATCAAAGTAAGACCTAGCTTGAGAAAAAAATCATTTCTAATTTTGGCTAATGTTAAGACTTTTAGGGAAACAAAAAAAATTATATTCTCCTTTCTCCTTGCTCTCTTTTAGTTATCATGATTATATTCTGCTCTAATTTAAATGAAATAATATGGGTGATGTGCTTAGCATATCTGGTGCTTGTTTCCTTAATGTTTCTAATAAAATCAGAATGTGAACAAGAAAAAATGGTGGATCATTACAGTTAGCATAGTAAAAAGGAAATCAGAAGGACTTTTTCCCAAAAAAAACTTTTCATTCTAGTCAGCATGCTGCTTCCGTCTTCTGTACTTTAAGAAGCATATAATTCAATTAACGTCACAGTAAAGACTATAAGCCCTACATATCTGCCTTGTAAACACTGTTCATCAGATGGATTCTGATAAAGCCAACGTTTCCAAGTTTTATTTTAAGATTTTATTTATTTATTTGAGAGAGAGAGCACAAGCAGGGGGAGTGGCAGGCAGAGGGAGAGGGAGGAGCAGACTCCCTACTGAGCAGGGAGCCAGATGTGATGGGGGGCTCCATCCCAGGACCCTGGGATCATGACCTGAGCCAAAGGCAGATGCTTAACCCACTGAGCTACCCAGGTGCCTATTTCCAACTTTTAAAAGCTACTTCCCACCACATCCCCAGTCATATTTGTGGTCCTCAGTTTCTTCCTAATAGCGTGGTAGTCTTACAGTGTAGCCTCAAGCAGGAACCACGTTCAAGGCCCATGTTAACAGTGGGTTAGCTGTTACTAGTTTGCTGAAGAGCTTAAAGGTAAAACTCTTATTCTAACTTTATAATGAGAATAAATTGGGTAAACATGGATTTGCTTTACTGGCAAAACTTAAATGTATTAAATAAGTAAAAATTACAGACTTCAAATAAATACTTAAAATTACCAAGACTTGTTTTAATTTAAACAAAATGTGAGAGGGCCTCCTGGGTGGCTCAGTGGTTGAGTGTCTGTCTTTGGCTTGGGTCATGATCCTGGGGTCCTGGGATCGAGTCCCACATCAGGTTCCCCGCAGGGAGCCTGCTTCTCCCTCTGCCTGGGTCTCTGCCTGTCTCTGTGTGTGTCATGAATAAGTAAATAAAATCTTAAAAAAAAGAGAGAGAGAGAGAGGCAGAGACACAGGCAGAGGGAGAAGCAGGCTCCATGCACCGGGAGCTCGACGTGGGATTCGATCCCGGGTCTCCAGGATCGCGCCCGGGGCCAAAGGCAAGTGCCAAACCGCTGCGCCACCCAGGGATCCCCCCTCTTTTGTATTTTATTTAACTCAATATATCCCAATATTTTAAATTCAATATTGTCAATATAAAAATTACCAATAAGGCATCTTACTTTCCTCATGCTCAGTTTTCTTTCTTTTCTTTTCTTTTCTTTTTTTTTAAAGATTTTATTTATTTGTTCATGAGAGACACAGAGAGAAAGGCAGAGGGAGAGGGAGAGGCAGGCTCCCCAAGGGGAGCCCGGTGTGGGACTCGATCCAGGGTCCCCGGGATCACAATCTAAGCCAAAGGCAGATAGATGCTCAACCACTGAGCCCCCCAGGCACCCCCTTTCATGCTCAGTTTTCAAAATTTGGGGTGTATTTTATACTTACAGGATATCTTAATTCATTCTAGCCATATTCCAAGAGCTCAACAGCTACCTATGTCTGGAGGCTTCATGGTGAACAGTACAATGACTTTTTTTAACTTAAAACAATCTTTCTTAATTAAGAAACCACAATAATTTCCATATAATTTTTTAAATACTAAATATACTATAAAAAAAAGCGCATACTATGTACCTACATCTACAGGGAGTGAATTTTATGATTTAAATCTTTATAGCTAACCTATTAAATTTGCAACATGTAAATTACTTGTGATTGAGACCTTCCTACAGTGTATTATAAACTTGTATATTATCTTTAAAATATTGAATTATAAAAGAAATACAAACTTATTTCTAAAAAAAAAAAAAAATCAAAGGAAATAAAGGCACACTACCACTACCATTATTCTCCTCCTTGTCACAGTTTGGAGGATATTTTCCCAGAACTTTTCCTATGCATTTTACCACAGACACACACACAAATGTATTACAAAAAAAATACATATATATATGTTGACATCTTATACTTCTGTTTTTGCAAGATGCTTTTTCCTCCTCAGTTATTTCATAGATATCTTTCCTTGTTAGTCAACAAGGAAAGCATTTTGGTTAATCTTCATGTCTTCTAGAATATTGCCAAACTTTCATCTTTCCCTTGATGACTTATAGTATTGTTATGAATATCAAAACATCAAGTGAAGTTTGGGATGTAAAATAGCAATATCCTTCAGAAATCACATATAGAGACACTGCCAGTCAGTAAACGCAGAGTCTAATAGTTTTTGAGATCCTTTGTCTGCTGTTTATAATTTGTCGATATTCCTTGTCAGGAATTACACGTGTAACTTGAGTACTTTCTACTATTATTTTTAATTTACCCTAGCTAATCTGATAAAAGTTTAAAAACTAGGTATCC
This sequence comes from Vulpes lagopus, assembly GCF_018345385.1. Classification (NCBI taxonomy): domain Eukaryota; kingdom Metazoa; phylum Chordata; class Mammalia; order Carnivora; family Canidae; genus Vulpes; species Vulpes lagopus. The sequence continues at coordinate 52,518,788 of NC_054842.1, read as the reverse complement.
AGAATAAATGAGGCACCAAAATCAGCAGATAAGAATTTTTAACAAATGGTTCTGAAACTGATTAGCTCTTTGCAAAGAAAAAAAATAATTTGTCTTTAGCATTGAGAGTAATTTCCAGAAAGACTCAAAAGCTAATGATAAAATATTCATAAAAATATAAAAACGATGACCAAGAGAAAATGTTGAATACTTAATAGCTGAAAAAGAAAGGCTCTTGTGGAGTAAAGAAAGTGGCTTGGTCCAAAGAGATCTGATCTTTGTCTTTAATACCTGGAAAGCCAGAGTGATCAATGTCCTCATCATTCATGGTGAAGAAGACTATATATATATATATTCTCCTGAGGTAACTAAAGGTGTAGCCACCCACACAATGGTAGGAGCATTGGGGGTTGGCCATGGTACATAAGGACTGGCCAAGCCAAAAAATCTAACTACCTAATTAGAGAGGTTTTTGGATCACATGATGTCAGCCCAACCTCCTAGAACTGAATAGGGCTGGAAATTGAGTTGAACCAAATAATGAATGAATGAATCAATCAATCAATTCTATGTAATGATGCTTGGATTAAAATCTCTAGACACTGAAGCTTTCAAGAGCAATATTTCATGATTAGTTTCACTTACTGATGCTTGGAAGGTGACACATCATGAAGAAGACAGGAGCTTTTGGAACCCTCCTAAACTCAGCCCTACGTGTCTCTTCCGTTGGCTGGTTCTTATTTATATTGTTTCCCTGTAATAAATGTGACGATGAGAACAACACTGTGACTCAGTGACATCTCTGAGTCTTTTTGGTAAAGCATCGTTGAATCTGAAGGTGATTTTGGGAAAGCTCTGTACTTGCAGTTACAGTCAGACAACTTCAACAGACTTGGTAGTCTCAAGGACTGTATCTTTAACTGCACAGTTTGGCTAACTCCAGGTAGTTTTCTAAGCTTAAACTCAACAGAAGATGGATGAAAAGAATATGATTAATAAAAAGATTGATATACTTGCCCAAGTAAAAATTTTAAAATTCTTACATCAAAAATTAGCAAATAACATAAAAAAGAAACAGCATGATAGTAATAGCACATAAAACCAAGATAACACATACAAGGATTAGTAAGATTAAGAACAGAGAAAAGCCAATAGGATAAACATTAAGTGCCTTCAAGAGTTAACAATAAAAAGACATAAACTTACAAAATAATTAAAGGGAAAATATAATGAACTAACTCAAAAATGGTATGATAGGTAGTAATATATACCATACATATTACTCATATCAATAAAGTAAACAGGTCCAATTCAACTATTAAACAGATTTCAAGTTAACTTACAAGGGCAAGACCTAATTATATGCTGTACACACAACACACATAAAATGATTCAGGAACATTAAAAATCAGTTAGATAGGCAAAATGTTCTAGCAAATGGGAATAATACAGCAGGATTTGGGTTCAAATCAAAGTAGGTTTCAAACCATAAGAACATGAATCAGACATAAAAGGGCATTTTTGCTGCTAAAATCAACAATTCAAGATGAAGAAATGATAGTTAATACTTTCCATGCACCCAAGTCCATAGCAGTTTTAGTTTTATAAAGTAGAAATGACAGAGTGTTCAACAAAGTATAGGTGGAAACAGGCTGATAATCAGGGATATCAATACATTCTTAGTGTAAGACTAGTAAACCAGACAAAAAATAAAGGTAGGGATATAAAAGAGCTGGGACGTCTGGGGGCTCCGTGGTGGAGCATCTACCTTTGGCCCAGGGCATGACCCTGGGCTCCCTGAAGGGAGCCTGCTTCTCCCTCTGCCTGTGTCTCTGCCTCTCTCTGTGTCTCTCATGAATAAATACATAAAACCTTAAAAAAAAAAAAGAGCTAAAAAGAAACATAACAAGATAAATATTTATAAATATGTATCAAATTTTATATTCTGCAAATGGGAGATATCAAGTATATTTGGAACATTCACAGAAAGAAAAAAAATTTCGTACGTTCCATTAAGTAGGAATATTACAAAAACCACTCAAGTCAACAGATAATGAAATTAGAATAATGAAATTGAATTGCAAAAAAACCTTATAACCTGAAAATTAAAATATTCCTTGGTCAAAGAAGAAATTAAAACCAAAAATCATAGAATTTCTAAAAAATAATAATAGAACACTATACTTAATTTATGGAATATGTTTATAGCAATAATAGAGAGAAACTAAAAGCCTTAATAATAATAAAAATAAATCAGCTAAATTCCCAACTTAAAATGCTAAAAAAAGAACAATAAAGAAAATGGAAGAAAGTATAAGGACGGAAATAATAAAATTAAGGTGGGTTGGAAAACAGAAAAATGAAAGATCTAATTATAAGTCATCAAAATTCCCCTAAAAAAATAATGAAAATATCTAACAAGAATGTACAAAATAAGGATTAATATTAATGAAACAGAAAAAAATTACCAGACTCCTAAGAGACTACTTTGCAGATCTCTATAGAAATTAATTTGAAAATCTAGGTGAAATGGATAATTAGTAGGAAAATCTGCTTTGCCAAAATTAAAATGTTTAGAGATTAGAGAGCTCAAAATATAAAGTTTCACAGAAGAAAGAGTTATCAATTACAAAAAAGGTAGTACCAGGTCCATACTGCTTCATGGGTGGAAATGTAGTAAACTATCAAAGATACTTCTAATGTGAATATTACTCTTAAGCATAGAAAATGAAAAAACAAAAACAAAAACTTCCAAACTGTATTTATGAAGCAAGCATAACACCAATATGCAAAAAGAAAATTATTAACCAGTGAATATTAATGTAAAAACTAAATAAAATATTAGGAGTATGGAAAGCAACATTACATTAAAAAGTAACACACCATTAACAAATGGGATTAATTATAGTTATACAAGGATAGGTCAATATTGAGAAATCCTTAAATATGACAGCATATTAAGGATCTAATGATATCAACAGATGCAGAAAAAACAAATGGTTTGACAAAATCCAACATTCATTCAGGATACAAAAAATTCTCAGTAAACTAAGGATAAAAAGGAACTTCCTCAACTTGATAAAGAGTATCTACAAAAACAGCTAGCATCATATTTAATGGTGAGAACCTGAAGCTTTACCACTAATATCAGGTACAAAGCAATCAATGTCCCATCTCCTTTTCAACATCACACTGTGAGACCTAGCAGATGCAATAAGATAAGGAAAAGAAAAAAAAGGTATGCAGACTGAGAAGGAAGAAATAAAACTGTCTTTGTTTACAGAAACATGATCATGTACCTCAATTAAATCAACAGAAACATGATCACATACGTAGAAAGAATGTATGGACAAAAGAACTCCAGGAAATACTATGAAATTATAGAAAGGAACAAGTAGAATTTGAAATTAAAAAATAGTATTATTTAATTAGTACCCAGAAAAATATGCTTAAGTATAAATCTAACAAGTATGTACAAGATCTGTATGAAAAAAACTACAAAATTCTAATAAACATAGTAAGGAAGAACTAAAAAAGTGGGGAGATATTCCATGTTTATGATAGGAAGACACAACACTGTCAAGATGCCAGTTCTTTCCAGCTTGATCTATAGACTCAAGGCATCCTAATCAAAATCTCAGCTAGCAAATTATCTTGTGGCTATCTGCAAACTGATTCTAAAAGTTACACAGAGGCAAAATACACAGAATAGCCAAGACAGTATTGAAAGAGAAGAACAAAGTTAGAGGACGGATGTTCAAGACTTACCATAAAGCAATAGTAATCAAGAGAGGATGGTAATTGCAAAAGAATAGACAAATAGATGAATGGCGTAAAGCAATCAATGTGATTCATCATATCAGCAAGAGAAAAACAAGAATCATATGATCCTCTCAATAGATGCAGAGAAAGCATTTGACAAAATACAGCATCCATTCCTGATCAAAACTCTTCACAGCGTAGGGATAGAGGGAACATTCCTCAACATCTTAAAAGCCATCTACAAAAAGCCCACAGAAAATATCCTTCTCCTCGGGGAAACACTGGGAGCCTTTCCCCTAAGACCAGGAACAAGACAGGGATGTCCACTCTCACCACTGCTATTCAACATAGTACTGGAAGTCCTAGCCTCAGCAATCAGGCAACAAAAAGAAATAAAAGGCATCAAATTGGCCAAGAAGTCAAACTCTCCCTCTTCGCAGATGACATGATACTATACATAGAAAACCCAAAAGACTCCACTCCAAGATTGCTAGAACTCATACAGCAATTTGGCAGGGTGGCAGGATACAAAAATTAAGGCCCAGAAATCAGTGGCATTACTATATACTAACAATGAGACTGAAGAAAGAGAAATTAAGGAGTCCATCGCATTTACAATGGCCCCCCAAAAGCATCATATACCTAGGAATAAACCTAACCAAAGAGGTAAAGGATCTATACCCTAAAAACTACAGAACACTTCTGAAAGAAATTGAGGAAGACACAAAGAGATGGAAAAATATTCCATGCTCATGGATTGGCAGAATTAATATTGTGAAAATGTCAATGCTACCCAGGGCAATTTACACATTTAATGCAATCCCTATCAAAATACCATGGGCTTTCTTCAGAGAGTTGGAACAAATTATCTTAAGATTTGTGTGGAATCAGAAAAGACCCCAAATAGCCAGGGGAATATTGAAAAAGAAAACCAAAGCCGGGGGCATCACAATGCCAGATTTCAGGTTGTACTACAAAGCTGTGCTCATCAAGACAGTGTGGTACTGGCACAAAAACAGACACATAGATCAATGGAACAGAATAGAGAACCCAGAAGTGGACCCTCAACTTTATGGCCAACTAATATTCGATAAAGGAGGAAAGACTATCCACTGGAAGAAAGACAGTCTCTTCAATAAATGGTGCTGGGAACATTGGACATCCACACGCAGAAGAATGAAACTGGACCATTCTCTTAACACTAGACACAAAGATAAACTCAAAATGGATGAGAGATCTAAATGTGAGACAAGATTCCATCAAAATCCTAGAGGAGAACACAGGCAACACCCTTTTTGAACTTGGCCACAGTAACTTCTTGCAAGATACATCCACAAAGGCAAAAGAAACAAAAGCAAAAATGAACTATTGGGACTTCATCAAGATAAGAAGCTTTTGCACAGCAAAGGATACAGTCAGCAAAACTACAAGACAACCTACAGAATGGGAGAAGATATTTGCAAATGACGTTATCAGATAAAGGGCTAGTTTCCAAGATCTATAAAGAACTTATTAAACTCAACAGCAAAGAAACAAACAACCCAAGCATGAAATGGGCAAAAGACATGAAGAGAAATCTCACAGAGGAAGACACAGACATGGCCAACACGCACATGAGAAAACGCTCCGCATCACTTGCCATCAGAGAAATACAAATCAAAACCACCATGAGATACCACCTCACACCAGTGAGAATGGGGAACATTAACAAGGCAGGAAACCACAAATGTTGGAGAGGATGCGGAGAAAGGGGAACCCTCCTGCACTGTTGGTGGGAATGTGAACTGGTGCAGCCACTCTGGAAAACTGTGTGGAGGTTCCTCAAAGAGTTAAAAATAGACCTGCCCTACGACCCAGCAATTGCACTGCTGGGGATTTACCCCAAAGATACAGATGCAATGAAACGCCGGGACACTTGCACCCCGATGTTTCTAGCAGCAATGTCCACAATAGCCAAACTGTGGAAGGAGCCTCGGTGTCCATCGAAAGATGATGGATAAAGAAGAGGTGGTCTATGTATACAATGGAATATTCCTCAGCCATCAGAAATGACAAATACCCACCATGTGCTTCGACCCGGATGGAACTGGAGGGTATTATGCTGAGTGAAATAAGTCAATCAGAAAAGGACAAACATTATATGGTCTCATTCATTTGGGGAATATAAAAAATAGTTCAAGGGAATAAAGGGGAAAGGAGAAAAAATGAGTGGGAAAAATCAGAAAGGGAGACAGAACATGAGAGATTCCTGACTCTGGGAAACGTACAAGGGGTGGTAGAAAGGGAGGTGGGCGAAGGGTTGGGGTGACTGGGTGACAGGCACTGAGGGGGGCACTTGATGGGATGAGCACTGGGTGTTATGCTATAAGTTTGCAAACTGAACTCCAATAAAAATAAATAAATTAATTAAAATGTTCCAAATCCTATAAAACAAAACAAAACAAAACAAATGAGTGGACTAGAAAAGAAAGCCTAGAAATAGATGCGTGTCTACAGTCAATCTTTGACAAAGGAGCAAAGGCAGTACAATAGTCTTGTCAATAAATAGTGCTTAACAGCTGGACATCCACATGCAAAAGAAAAAAAAACAATCTAAACAAATGTTCCACTCTTCACCAAAATTAGCTCAAAATGGATCACAGATCTAAATGTGAAATGAAAATTATAAAACTCCTAGAAGATAACATAGGAGAAAAGCTAGATGGTCTTCAGTATGGTAATAGCTCTTTAGATAAGATCATCAAGGGCATGATCCACGAAAAAAACAGTTGATAAGCTGGACTCTATTTACATTAGAAACTTCTGCTCTATGCAAGACAATGTCAAAAGGAAGAGAACACAAACCACATATTAAGAGAAAATGCTTGCAAAAGACATATCTGATAATGGACTGTTAACCAAATATACAAAAAAACTCTTAAAATTCAACAATAACAAAATAAATGACCTGATTTAAAAACAGCCCAAAGACCTTAACAGATACATCACCAAATAAGATATACAGAGGGCAAATAAACATAGGGAAAGATGTAAAACATCATATGTGATGTGGAAATGGCAAATTAAAGCAACAATGAGATATAATTACAATCATATTAGAATGGCCCAAATATTAGAACACTTGACACACCAAATGCTGATGAGGATGTGGAGCAACAGCAACTCTCATTACTGCTAGTGAGAATGCAAAATGGTACAGCCATTTTGGAAGACAGTCTGGCAGTTTCTAACAAAATTAAACATACTCATACCACATGATCCAGCACTCATGCTCCTTGGTATTTATCCAAAGGAGTTGAAAGGTTAAGTCTGCACAAAAACCTGTGCATGGATGATTATAGCAGCTTTATTCATAATTGCCAGAACCTGAAGATAACCAAGATGTACTTCAAGTAGGTGAATGGACAAATAAACTGTGGTACATCCAGACAATGGGATATTACTCAGTGCTAAAAAGTAATGAACTATAAGCTCTGAAAAGACATAGAGGAACCCTAAATGCATATTAGTAAGTGAAAGAAACCGATCTGAAAATGTTTCAGATCCAACTGTAGGCCAGTCTAACAAAGGCAAAACTCTGAAGACAGTAAAAATATCACTGACTGCCAAGGCTTGGAGGTGAGGGAGGAGGATAAATAGTTTGAGCACACAGGTTTTTAAGAGTGGTGAAAACACTCTGTAATGGCGGATATATGTGATTATACATTTATCCAAACTCACAGAATGTCTAACACCAAGAGTGAACCCGAATGCTGAAATATAAACTCTGGCCTTGCATGATGTACCTGCGTAGGCTCATTAACTTTAACAACTCTACCACTCTGCCTGGGGATGCTGATAATGGGAGAGGCTATGCAGGTTCAAAGGAAAGAATTAGGGATCCCTGGGTGGCGCAGTGGTTTGGCGCCTGCCTTTGGCCCAGGGCGCGATCCTGGAGACCCGGGATCGAATCCCACATCAGGCTCCCGGTGCATGGAGCCTGCTTCTCCCTCCGCCTGTGTCTCTGCCTCTCTCTCTCTCTCTCTGTGACTATCATAAATAAATAAAAAATTAAAAAAAAAAAAAAAACAAAGGAAAGAATTATATGTGAAATCTGTCTATACCTTCTCCTTAATTTTGCTATGAACCTTAAGCTTGTCTAAAGAAATGAAGCCTTATAAAAAATACAATAAATGTTAAAAAAATTTTAAAGATTAAGAAAAATATATCATTTTTTAATCTCCATAGACACTGAAAAGGCCTTTGGTGAAATTTAACACCCAATACTAATATGAAAAAAAATACACTAAACGGGTGGGGGGGGACTGATTAGATAATTAAAATTAAACACACATCTAAGTCACAAAGTCAGCATTTTCTTTAATGGGAAAAAAACCCAGAGATTTTCATTAATATTAAGACTAGGGCAAATATACCACTATCTTTACTACTATTTAACAATGTACTAATAAGTTAGAGACCTAAAAACCTGAGAAGGATAAGTAAAACACTTTCTATTTGTTAACAATATGTTAATATACCTGGAACACACAAGATAATATTAAATCTCAAACAATAAAATAATTTAGTAAGATAGGAGTTATTTAAATAAGTATACCAAAATTAATTAACTGTCATACGTAAACATACTAGTCAGATGACATAATAGTAAAGAAAATCTCATTCATAATATAATCAAAGGAGTAAACAAAACATGTAAAACCTAAATGAGGAAAACTAAACCACTCTTGAAAGCTGCAAAAGTAAACCTGATTCAATGGAAAGACATTCCTCATACTTGGATAGGGTATCTCAACATCCTCAAGATGTCATTTATGTCTAAATTCATTTATAAATTTAACACAATCCCAATAAAATTGCAAAGAAGTGTTTTACGGAGGTAAACTGATACTAAAATTCAAAGGGGAAAAGTACATTTTTTTTTCACAAAGAAAATATATATTATCTTGATTGTCACACAAAAAAATTTAAATAAACTATTTGTAAAGCAGAAATAATTTCTGATGTCCTACATGCAGATTAATCTTACTACAAATGAATAATCAGGGGTGTAGGCCATTTTTTAGATGATGAGGTTTTCTCTGCCTTCTAGGATCCCAACTCTTTTTCTTGGATAATTCAGGAGCAAATCAACCTCAAGATTATTGATTAGAAAAAGAGGTTCTGGATTATATAGCTGTATCACTATCACCAGCTGAAAATATATGATATTGTAATAAGCAAGAGAACCTATTCTATATTGTGAACACACTACAGAGAGTAATTCTAATGATTTTAGATTTTTCAACTTTGTTACTGAATTCTTATAGAGAAGAAAATTTTATTAACCTAAAATTCAAATAAAATTAACATCATCTTGATTTAAGCAGAAGAAAGTTCGAGTAACCCATTATTAACCAACTAACATCCAAATTGCTCCCAGTTGGAAAACAGGCAAAGGACCTGAATGGACTTTTTTCCAAAGAGGACCTACAAATGACTGACAGTTACATGGAAAGATGCTTAACATCACTAATCCTCAGAGAAATACAAATCAATTAGCAATAATCGCACGTTGGATAAACCTCATTGGCTATGATACTGCCACTGCCCAAAGCTGAGAAATACAAATCAAACCACAAAAAAATATCACCTCACACTTGTTAGAATGGCTATTTTCAAAACAATGAAAGATAGTAAGTGTTGGCAAGAATGTGAAGAAAAGGGAACTCCCTTGTGCCGTGCTGAAGGAAGTAAATTGGTGTGACCATTATGGCAAACAGTATGGAGGTTACTCAAAAAATTAAAAATAGAACCACCATATGATCCAGCAATCCCATTTCTGGGTATATACCCAAAGGAAATGAAATTAGGATCTCGAAAAGATACATGTACTCCCATGTTCACTACAGCATTATTCACAATAGCTAAGACATCCACCTACAGATGAATGGATAAAGAGGATGTAATATATACATTTTTCCTTCAAATTTGGAGTTTAATTATACAAAGATGTGAAGTCAAGTTTTGTAACCTAAAAATATTTACTGTATTAAAACTGTATTAATATTTTAATAAACTATACAAAAAAGATAATGAGACAAGCATGTGCATTTACAAAAATGCATGTTAGTCATGCCAGATCCTGGGGAGGGAATTCCCAGCACGACCTCATTAATCTGTGAAGGCACAGAGCTATCCTTGTTGGGCATATACATTCAATTACTTGTCCAGTATGGTCAAGTAATGGTCCAGTATGGTCCAGCACTCTACTTCTTGATGGTTGCCTTCTGTTATGAATGTGCATGTCCAGTTGTCTGCTTCTTAGAGCAGACATTTACCTTCCTCATCCACCAGCCATTGGAGGAGGACTAGGGCCATGTAGATGATTAATTAGACCCATTCTTCTGCGGGGGGGGGGGGGGGGGGGGGGGGGGGCGGGTTTCCTGGTGGCCCTCTTCCATCATCATATCTGGAATCAGAGGAGCCCTGGATCTGAATAAAACAGCTTGGAGCTTGGACCCTCCCGCACCCCACTTCTCAGGCACCCTGGAGCCTGCCACTCCTGGAGAGGTCTCCAAATATATATATATTATATTATATACATATATTATAAATATATATACACATATATATATTTATATAACCAGTTATTTGTATTTTCCATTATCTGTCCCCACCAGAAAATAAGCTACACCAGGGCAAGGATTTCTATCTTTTGTTCACTCTTGTGAACTTTATACATTGTTCTCTCTCTTTCTCTCTGTCTCTCTGTCTCTCTCTCTCTCTCTCTCTCTCTCTATATATATATATATATAGTCAGAGATGTCAGAATTTCCTCCCAGAATTTGTGGCTCTCTCTCTATATATATATGTATGATTATACATATATGTATATATATATATATATGATTTAGCCATAAAGAAAGGAGGAAATTCTGACATCTCTGACAATATGGATGAACCTAAATGAAATAAGTCAGGCAGAGAAAGGCAAGTTCAGTATGATGTCACTTATATATGGTACAAAAAAAAAAAAGCAAACAAAGTCACAGAAACAGAGAGTAAGTACAATGGTTCTCAGGGGCTGGGGAGTGGGGGAAAAGAGGAGGTATTGGTCAAAGGGTACAAACTACCAGTTAATAAGACGGATACATTGTTGGGAGGAACAATACTGTATCATATACTTGAAAGTTATCCGGAGAGTAGATCTTAAACATTCTTACCATTCACAAAAAATGGTAACTGTATGACGTGACAAGTTTAACCAACACTACTGTAAATCATTTCATAATATAGAACTATCAAATCATGTTGTACACTTAAGCTTACAAGATGTTCTATGCCAATTATGTCTCAATAAAGCAAGGGGACAAGACTCAAATAGTTTCTTTACATTCTCTAAATACACATAAACATATTTAACCTAAAAATACTTCTCCACTGTCATGACATCTACCTTAAGCATTTCTTGTCTGAATCGGCTATTAAAGATTTCCTATATACAAAGTAAAATTTAATCTCCAGTTTATTTTTTCTTTTTATTTATTTATTTATTTATGATAGTCACACAGAGAGAGAGAGAGGCAGAGACACAGGCAGAGGGAGAAGCAGGCTCCATGCACCGGGAGCCCGATGTGGGATTCGATCCCGAGTCTCCAGGATCGCGCCCTGGGCCAAAGGCAGGCGCTAAACCGCTGCGCCACCCAGGGATCCCTAATCTCCAGTTTAGGGTGAAATGATAGTATGTTAAGGGGAGGAAAAATGCAATTTCAGAATATACATGCCACTCTGATGACAATCATTCTAAAATAAGCAATAAGAAAAAATACCCATTATCTTTCCTTTTAAAAAATCTTCAAATTATATATCTAAAGATAAAAATGTAAAATCCTGGGCAACTTGCAGGCTTGTGTCAAAAGAGATTAATAAAATTAACATGGAATAACTTGCAAAAATGCTCTGTAACTGAATAAAGAAGCACAGAACATTATTAAATAAGCAAAAGTCAATTATAAAACAACACAAATACCTGTGTTATCATTTACAAGAGCATGATATTTCACATTTTTGAAGTTTGTGATATTCAATTTATTTAAAAAGTAAAATTTAAATTTAAAAATATAATGTAATTTTGCCTTCTATAAGCAGAAGTGGGTTCAATCCAGCTCTGAATTAGTAATATGTATATTTTAAAAGGCCATCTTTTTAGTAAAGTGAAATGAGAAACATTAAAGTATATTATTCATTCATACACTTAACCAATAAAAATTTATTGAGCACAAACAATGTATGAAGTTGACAAGAGCAAACAAAAGACAGAAATCCTTGCCCAGATGTAGCTTACTTTCTGGTGGGGACAGATAATGAAAAATACAAATAAGTGGTAATAATAATATATAATGTAAAAATAAATGGTAATAGTGATAAAATAGAAAAACAAAAGCAAGCAAAGAGGACAAGGAGGTGTCAACTGCAAAGATGACAATTCAGCCTGCTGACAGCTGACTGAGGTGAGGGAGGCAGCAGCTGTCAGGGATGAGCATTCCAAGCAGACGCAATAGCAGGCATTAGGCCTTGAAGGGGAGGTGATTGCTGAGGCTGAGGAACAGTGAAGGTAGCAATGAGTAAAACGGAAAAAGTGAGGAAAATAAGAAATGAAATCAGAAAGGTAACAAATGACGGGCCAGATTCTGAAGGGCTATAGAGGCCATTAGAATGATTTTGGCTTTTACTGAATGGAGAAGACATTGGAAAGGAAGAGGGGTGTTTCTGATTCAGGCTTTTTTTTTTTTTTTTTTTTAAACAAATTTCTTTTTTTTTCTTTTTTTAAATTTTTATTTATTTATTTATGATAGTCACAGAGAGACAGAGAGAGGCAGAGACACAGGCAGAGGGAGAAGCAGGCTCCATGCACCGGGAGCCCGATGTGGGATTCGGTCCTGGGTCTCCAAGATCGTGCCCTGGGCCAAAGGCAGGCGCCAAACCGCTGCGCCACCCAGGGATCCCTGATTCAGGCTTTAAAAGGATCATTCATTCTAGATGCTCTGCTAATAAATAAAATACAGCGGGGCCAGCGGAACTAGTCAGTAGGGTGACTAGGTAAGAAGCTACCGCAATAATCCAGGTGAGAGCTGGATTTAAGATTTCATTTATTTATTTATTCATGAGAGACACACACACACACACACACACAGAGGCAGAGACATAGGCAGAGGGAGAAGCAGACTCCATGCAGGGAGCCCGATGTGGGACTGGATCCTGGGATCCTGGGATCACAATGCTCTGGGCCGAAGGCAGGCGCTCAACCGCTGAGACACCCAGGCATCCCGGATAAAGAACTTTTAACCAAAATATATAAAACTCTCAAAATTCAGCAACTAAAAAACAATTCAATTTTTAAAAATGAGAAAACTTGTCTGCAATGGTAAGTACATGAAGAGATGTTCAACAACATTCATTATAAAGCATATTCAGCTAAAACCACAATGACACACCTTTACATATCCAATGGAATGAGCAAAATAAAACAAAAACTAATAATGCCAAAAACTAATAATCCTGACAAGGATGTAGAACAGAATTTCTCATATGTTGGCTTTAGGAACGCAAAATAGCCCAGTCACTTTACGAAATAGTCTGCAGTTTGTCATGAAGTTAACCATAAAATTATCATAATACCCACCAATCCCAGTCTTAGGTATTTCCCAAATGTAACAAAAACTTTTGTCTTACAAAATCCTTTTTGACAATGTTCTAGCGGTTTAATCCATAACTGTATAAAACTGAAAATAATCTGAACACCCTTCAATTAATTAACCCACACAATGGAATATTACTCAATAACAAAAAGGGAATAAGTTACCAGAATAAGCAACAACATGTGTAAATCTCAAAAGTATTATGCCACATCAAAGAAGCCAGACTCAAAAAAGCTATATTAGAGGATTCCATTTATATAACATATTAGAAAAGTCAAAACTGTAGAAACAAAAAATAGATTAGTGGTTTCCAGGTTTCCAGAGGGGTTCACCATGAAGGGAATGGGAAAATTCTGAAGGATTATAAAATTGTTCTACATCTTGATTCTAGGTATGATTTTTTTTTTAAAGATTTATTTATTTATTCATGAGAGACACAGACTGAGAGAGAGAGGCAGAGACACAGGCAGAGGAAGAAACAGGCTCTTTTGTAGGGAGCCTGATGTGGGACTCGATTCCGGATCCTGGGATCATGACCTGAGCCGAAGGCAGGCTCTCAATCGCTGAGCCACCCAGGCGTCCCGATTCTAGGTGTTATTAAACAACTGTCTATACTTGTCAAAAATCAAAGAACTGTCACTAAAAGATGGTGTATTTTACTGTATGTACATTATTAATTGTTTTTAAAAAATCATTGTTTAGAAAATAAACAGGGAAGGCATAGACAAGGTGAAAATATGAAGTACATATTTCACTTGTATTCAGAACACATGAATAACTCTCTAAGTCAATAATATAAATAATTCCTTTTAAAAATGGACAACAGATAGGAGCAAATACTTCACAGAAGCATACAGATGACAAATGATTCCATGCAAAGATGCTCAACTTCATGAGTCACCACTGGAATACACATTAAAGTCAAATGGAATACAATGTATTGAACAGAATGGCTGAAATTAAACAAAAAAACCAAAAACATCAAGTGATGTCAAAGAACAAATGAGACTTTCAAACACTGCTAGTGCAAATACAAATGGGACAGCCACTTTGGAAAAGCTTGGCAGTTTCTTACAAAGTCAAAGCTACACTTAAATAGATATATAACCAACAAATCCCATTCCTATTTACCTAAGAGAAATGAAAATATGTTTACGCAGACTTGTACTCAAATGTTCATATGATTTTTAAATTTAAATTCAATTTCCCAACATATAGTATAGCACCCAGTGCTCATCCCATCAAGTGCCCTCCTCAGTGCTTGTCACCCAGTTACCCCATCCCTCCACCATCCTCCTCTTCTGCAACCCTTTGTTTCCCAGAATTAGGAGTCTCTCATGGTTTGTGGGCCTAATTTTTCCCCACTCAGTTTCCCCCCTCCCCTTATAATCCCTTTCATTATTTCTTATATTCCACATATGAGTGAAACCATATGATGATTGCCTTTCTCCAACTGACTTATTTCACTCAGCATAATATCCTCCAGTTCTATCCACACAAGCACAGGAAAAAAATGTCCATATAATTTTTATTCAAAAAAACCCCATAAACTGGAAACAATCTACCTGTCCACTAATTGCTGAATGAAAAAACAAACTGGTGTAGCTATACAATGAAATACTACTCAGCAATAAAAAGAACTTATGCTCATACAACGAGAACAAACCTGAAAAGCACTTTACCAAGTCAAGGAGTGCAGACACAAAAGTCTACATACTGTATGGTTCCATTTATAAAGCATTCTGAAAACAGCAAAACTATAGCAACATAAAGCAGATTAGTGGTTGCTAAGGTCCGAGATGGGAGAAAAGAACTGACTTCAAAAGAGTATAAGGGGCCTTTCTGGAGTAATGTGTAAATTGTCTATCAAAAATTTTGAAAAAAAAAAATTGTTTGGTGGTACTTAACACAATTGTATACATTTGTCAAAACTCATTAAATTTTATACTAAATATTGAGGACTGTTATCATATTTAAATTACTTTTTCTACACTTCCATAGGTTTTCTTCATATCTACAGAACAATCCAAAAAAAAAAAAAAAAGCCAAAAAAATATTTTTAATTACCTTAAATCCCACTGCCCAGGGACAATAACCATTATTTGCATTTTGATATACATCACCCAGGATATTTTTCAATGTAATTTTTTATTCAATTACAACTTTAACTTTTGGTCAAAACTAAAATAGGATCAGATCTTTCACACTATTCAGAAGCCTCCATTTTGTCAGTTCCAAAATCCATCACAAATATATTTGTTTCAATATATACGTTAAAAAAGAAAACAGATTGTACTATGATTCTCCTATTTCTAAGTAAACATCAGAATTCTTATTGCTTGATGTCTTTTTGTTGCCATTAAATACTTCAACATTTGCAAAACTTGTTTTTATTATCATATAACTTAACTTAATTCTCAGGTCTTGGATTCTCTAAGGAATGTATTTTCTAGTTTTGCTAAATAAAATTCAAAGAAATCTTTCACAAAAAGAGAACAAAGTCTTAACTTTTATGGACAACAAGACAAAAAATAACAGTCAATATTAAATAAACATCAATGAAACTTTTTGGAAGAGAGGATTATTTGTTGATTTGTTACCATCACCTCTTTGTAAATTTGGGGGAAGATGCTGTACTCACACACAAAAAGGGCTACTCTATTTAAACAGTTTTTTTTTTTTTTATTATTATGAAAGAAAAAAGAAACCCCAGGGTCTAAAATGTAATGAGTGATCCTATTAGTTCCACCAGACTAAAATCATACAGTCTACGTATGTGGTCTTTTCAGCCACATCTGTCATGAACCATTTTTACATCACAAAATGCAAAACACTGAGCACTGATTTACTAGATGAGACCTGGGAAAGAATTCATCATTTGATTTCCCCCCTAAAAGAAAAATTGGCTCATAGGAAGATAGGTGACAGTTCTTTGCAGAGCAAACTCAGAACTTACACATTTTAGAGTCAAATCTTGATATAATCTGAGCAACAAAGAGAAAATCATAATGAAATAGAGGATGAGATAAAAATGGAAAAACAAAAGAAATCTCAATTGTGCTTTTCTTAAAATTCAAATATTTTGCTTGGGTAGGAAACATCTATTAATTATTAAAAATTACAATATGTGTAGATGTATAAAAGTGCTCACCACATAGTAAATGCTCAATAAATGGCACTCTTATTAATTTTAAGTATTTCATGAAATACATTTTTATTAAGCATTTTATATACTAATCTGATATTCCTCCTTTCAAAAGCTTTCATTTACGCAAAAATGGCATTTTTACTTAATATAAAACGTACAAAATTATTTGACTTATCTGAAATCTGCATTAGGCATTTTTTGGTAAACTTCTTTACATCGTGTTATTTTACTCTTATAAAAAACAAACAAACAAACAAACAACAACAAAAAACCAGACCTATAATTTCCCTTATAGGAAAAGGCAGGCTATCATTCCAAATTTTTTAATGGCTTAAACTAAAAAATATTAAAGGGTGATCAATAAAAAAGCTCATTACATAATTCTGCTTTAGATAAATTATTTACAATGATTACAAAATCCCCGAAAAAAACAAAAACAGCACACTTGATATATAAACAAACATCCAAATCTTACACACTTGTCAGTCTTTCAATAATGAAGTCTGGGGAAAAAAATAAATTCACAGACACCCAAGTGAATTGGCAACTGTAAGTGACAGAAGCCCTTCTAAATCCTCTGTTTACACTGGGGATTAGTGGAGTAGATTTTGAGTTGCAAACTGAACAGTCCATGGTCAAGGGAACCTGCTCCCTGTCAGCCCGCAGGGCATAAGGACAAAGCATGGTCCTGGTAGGAAGTGACCCATAAACGTATTCCTACCCAGGATTTATACAAAGCCAGTCTGCCTCACAGAAACTCCATATGACCATTAACTGGCCTGCATGGCCTGCCAGGAGGCCTAATTACAGGTCTACAGAGCCCAATAACAAAAGCTGAAGGGCTTTAGCCTAGGGATGATCTGCTTTATACTGACTTGAGAGAGTCCATATAGAGGACCCCAAAGAAAGAGGTTTAGTTTTAAAATTCTCCCCAGAGATCCAGCATTGTACTCGAGTCTAGAAAGCCCACATGCAACATACTTCAGCTAGGCTTAAACATACCACCCTCTCAAAATTAACATTCAACTACTGTCTGCTTAACATCTGCTCAAACATGGCAAGTTGCTGTGATATTGTTAGACTCTAGCTGATAGCTTTCTTCTTACTAAATATTATTAAGGATAAATAGTCATTCAAATAGAGATGTGTAACTGACGCTAAAACAAGTAACTTATACTTTTAAAATGCAATTCACTTAGTAATTCTCTTTAGGAAGCACTACTTTATCTTTTTGAATTAACATAAAGCAAAAAATCACGCTCATATTGGAAACTGGAAGTTAAATTAACATTATCAATTTGATTCTACATAAAAGCTATCAGGTTTTATGTACAATTTCTGAAACTTGCAAAAACTATGATGATAAAAAGGTTTAACCAATGCTAAAGTCAATTAAACTATTTAAAGTGTTAATCATTTGTTTCTTTAAAAAACACTCTTCTTAATTCTTGATAACTTCTGTTTATGTATGCCAGTAGGAGGAGAATGTTTGGCTCAATGTCTCTTCCTTAATTACTTCATCACTGTGTGATGCCATAAAAGACTATTCCTACTTGCTAACAATTATAGAACACTTAGTTACGTGTTAGGTGCTATTCTAAACACTTTATTACATTAATTTGTTTAGTTCCCATAAAATCTCTAAAGGTACATATTATTCCCATTTCATATATGAAAGAACTGAAGTTCTTTACCAACCCTCCCATGGTTTTATGAGTAAATTATGGAGCTGGGAATGGCACCCAGGCCAACCGAGTATGAGAATTTCACCACCATACTATACTGCCTTTGATACCAACTACTATCATTTACTGAACACTTACTATGTACCTGGTATTGTTCTAAACGTTTTACAAATGTTAACTCCCTTAAACTCTGTGACGACCATTAATTATGTACTATTAATATCTCCATTTTATTGATGAGGAAACGAAAGGAGACTATCCACAAAGTTAGTTAGGGAGACTGAGTATGAATCTAGACTGCCAATATCCTAACAAACAGAATCCTGTACAAGGAAATAAAAGAAGCCTAAAACTATTTATTTTATGAAAGGGAAATTAACTTTTCAGTCACTTACTCAGTTTTTTTTTAGATCTGCCCCACGTGACAGCTTTTCTCTCAACAAATCAGCCTATTTCTTGGAGCCACAGATCAGTGGTCAGAAACCTATAAAGCAAAATCTCTATTGGCTTTAAGACAGGGTAGCAGAATGGTTTTTTGTGCTTCCCAGAAATGGTTCAACACCATCGTGGTACTCTCCTTTGCAATTCTCAGAATCACAGATATTTACAGTTAGAATGGACTTTAGAAAAGTATTCAGACTTTGAAGATTGCACAGCTATGAAAAGGAAAGCTCAGGAATAGGCTTCTAGATACTTAATTTCTAACTAAGAAAATAAAATCTAAATTTCACATGCAGCAGAAGAATCAAGACAGAATGAGGCACTTATGACTTACTGCTAAGCACAGCTCCTTGTCTGGACGTAGTGTGCATGTGTGTAACTCATCTGTGTTTCACAATACTTAACCAGCTTCTATCCCAGCAAGGGGAACTGAAATGTAAGTCCTTACTGAGGCTGAAGATCAAGACATTATTGATCATAAAACATTACCAGGATTTTCAAAATTATCAGAAATTTTGCTATTTGAGCACTCTAACAGTTAAGGAAAATAACATTTTTTTTTCTGGCTAAAACTTTAATAATTTTTTATTATCAATTAGAAAAAACTCATTTCAGAAACAAAGGCTTGAGGATAGAAATTATTTTATTGTAAGGTAACTACAGCACTATACCTAACAAAATAAAGTATGTATATGGAAATATTTTCTATCGTCCTTCTCTCTGCCCAACAAAACTCAGGGATTTAAACTATGCATAGAAATAGCTCAAGAGTCAGAAATCATTGGATTTGAGTCCTGGTTCTGTCACTTGCTAGCTATGTGGTCTTTTACAAATCATTTATGCTTTCATGATATTCGTAAAATGGAGTTAATTAGCTCTCCATGCTGTGATGTGAGTCAAATGATAAAGGATTTATGAATGTGCTTTAAAAAACTATAAGGCAAAACAGAAAAGGTTTTAGGCATTATTTAGAAAATGAAATATTACACACAGATTTTATAATAAAAGTTATTTACCATTCATGTACTAAAGGAAATTTCTATTTTTATAATATTAGAGATATAATTTTAAAGGTTGCATGTGTCAATAATTCTATTAAAAGTAAAATATTAAAAAGATTGTAGAGAAAAATGTGTCTTAAAACCATGTGAGAAGTGCCATCTTTTCATATTGATGAAAAATATTTACATTTTAGAAAAAAAATCTCTCCTTTAAATTCTTCTTCAGACCCACGCACACATATGGCATAAGATCATACTGTGTTTTTGCAGAAAACCCAAATAATGTTTGGACTGCTGCTAATATGTCAAACAACAATGAAAACAAAAGTAATAGACACAAGTCTTTTAAGTAAACTTACTGTCTTCTTTCTTCCTCTTCTTGTGTGATATTGTTTCATCATCTTTTTTGTCATGTACTACCTTAAATTTTAAGATTAAAAAGTCCAACTATTATTCAGTATCTTCTACTTTAGAAGCCAGAGAACTTTTTGTGTATTCATTTTAAATGAATTAGTGGTTAAAATGAGCATACCACCATTTAAAAGGTTTAATTTTCAGTTATTTCCCAATTGTTTGTTTCTTCACAATGACTTGTTCACCAAAGACTAATAGCTGGATTCTTATTTGGTAAAGTTCCACTCTCTGTAAGTGCTGTTAAAACTCCTGGTAAAGGCTTAGAAGTTTTAGCTCTGGTTCCTGACCTGCATCATGTCTATTATTTAATGGGAAAATAAGTTCAACACTCACAAAATAATTAAATATTAGTATCAGCCATATGTGAGTAAGTAACAACATAAATGGCATGCACAGACAAGGACAGAAAGAATTCAAAAAAGGAGACAGAAAAAAAAAAAAAAAAAAAGGAGACAGATTATGTCCTGGAATGGTCACAAAAATCATGTGGAAATCTTTTTTTTTTTTTCATGTGGAAATCTTATTGGAGATTCATTTAGAAGTGTTTAGAGGTGGGAAGAGGAAGGAGGAAGTCATTTCTAAAAAAGAAAAAATCATGAGCAAAGATCTATAGGTAGAAAAGAGCAAGTAATTTAAAGAATAATGAGAAGTTCAGAAATGAATTATAGTAAATATAGAAAAATCTGTGGATCCACCATACAGAACCTTAAGCACAGAAGCCTAAAATTGATTTTGTAAGAAACTGAGGGCCAGGGACTAATTTTGAGCCCAAGTAGTAGCATGAGCAAATGGTGGCTGAGAAGGAACCACCCAGCAGTGATAATCACAAAAAGCAATATAGAAATAAACATTTTCTGGTGGCTACCATTTTCCAGGTTCTGGTCTAGACATATCCCTTTTTATACTTATCTTCACGAAAATCCTATGAGGTAGTTATTATCTTTCCCTTTTACATATGAGTAAATTATGGTACAGAGAAGTTCCTAAAGCAAAATACTTTCAAATAGGTCATTTAAATGAGAGACGTGATTTAGCTGAAACAACAGGGAATTATACTTGTATATTGCTGATGAAAATGTAATACTGCTCAAACACTGGAAAAGTTTGGTGGTTTCTTCAAAACTTAAACAGAATTACCAAATTACCCCACAATTACACTCCTGGGTGTATACCACCCAAAATTGCGAACAGGTACTCCAAGAAATACATGTATACGCATGTTCATAGCAACGCTATTCACAACAGTCAGAAGGTGGAAGTAACTCAAATGTCTATCGATATATAAGTGGATAAATAAATGATGTATATATATACACAATTGGATATTATTCAGCCATAAAAAGAAATAAAATACTGACACATGCTACAATGTGGCTGTACCTCCAAAACATTATGCTAAGTAAAGAAGCCAGACACACAAGGTCACATACTATATGATTCCATTATACCCAGAATAGATAAATCCACAGAAACAGAGGATAGACTGTGGTTGCCAGGAGCTGGGGTCCAGGGAGTACAGAGACACTGTCTCATAGGTAAGAGGTTTCACTTTACAGTGACAGAAATGTTTTAGAACTAGAGACAGGTGGTAGTTATACAGCACAGTAGTAAATGTATTGATATATTTAATGTAAATATATTAATGTATTTAATGCCACTGATTAGTTAACTTTTAAACAATTACGATTAATTTTATATTATGTGAATTTCACCTTAATAAATTACTTATTTTTAAAGAGAGAAGAACTACAGTAAACTAGAAAATATATACATCTGTCATGTTCCTTTTTTTTTTTTTAACCCTATGTTTGGCTAACCAATAGACATCAAACTGCTCAAGGCCACAAAAAGTAAGTAGGCTTAGAACCTTTCCACTATTCACTACCATCTTGGCAGAAGAGAACTAAAGCAAGAGACCAATTAGGAACTTATAGATTAACCTTGGGTGAAATGTTTGGCATCTTGTCTAAGGAGATATCAGTGGAAAAGATAAGAAAGGAATAAATATAAAAATATTTCAAAATAAGATCATTTATTCTAGGTGAATCACTGCCTCTTAAGAAGTCAGCTAAAAATCTCAAAGTTTTGCATCTTAATAAAAATGGGAGAACGGTAAAAGCATTTTTAAAAAGGAAAGCATGCACAAAGGGTTAATATGATTTACTCAATATCATAGGATAAGCCATTAGCTGAGGTTACAACTTAAAGATTCAGTCTTACAAATTTATATGATTCTACAACTTTGTGTCCTGTTGCCATTTGAAAATAACAGAAAGGCAATCAGTATAACCTTAACTGTACATCATCTTTGAATTAAAAGTTAAACAAGAAACATGAAATTTGGTTTCAATTGTAATTTGTTAATGAACATGAAAAAAGATTCTATCTAAATCTGAAGATTTAGCATAACAAAGTATAAATATGGAAGTATAATGTATAAAAATATGATAAATACAATAAAATCTATGACTTCAAATTCATGTTTGTATAATATACATGATATCCTACAATCACATTTTGCTTAATGTTATACTCATATATATATATGTCTTTTTAAATCATACCACTAATAATTGTTGCCAAATGTTGCCAAATTTTAATTCCAAATCAATAGCATTATTGATATTCACTCATAAATTAATAACAATGCAATGTTTACATATAGAACTTTCTTCTGGGATGTATAGTTAGAATAAAGGACTAAGTAACTTCAGGATTTCTTTATATAAAAACCCTATCTACCAGATTATAGTAATTATAAAGCTGAAATAAATCCTGTCTCAAGAATCTAACATGCAGCCTTAAGTCTTTCCTTGTACCCAATTTTAAGGCCCCAAAGTCAAGGATGTTTTCCCTAAGAACCCAAGTAAACTTTCTCCAGTATGACAAAATGGGTGCTATCAGACCTTCTTATCCATGTACCTTAATCTTAGGACTAGGCTAGACTTTAACTGCAAGACTTCCAGACTGAGCTCAAGTTCATCTTATTCTCCCTTTCTTTATCTGTTTTAAATAATACAATAAACACTTTATATTCATCACTGAAAGAGATCTAGAACTTTGTTTTGTTTTTTTGTTTGAGATCTAGAACTCTGATAATAAGTTATGTACTTGTTTATATGCTCCCTATCCATCCACCTACTTTTCTCTAAGTCCAAAGTTCTCATTAAAAGAAGTACTGGGGAAAAAAAAAAAAAAAGAACTGCATGTTTTTCAAAGGGTATAATATGTTATGTCATATTATAGGGCAATATATTCATGGAATTGGCATCAAAAAGTGAAGTCTCGGTAAAAATGTTTAATCACTGGAAATGTAAAATAGTGCAGACCTTTAGCAAAACAATTTAGCAAAAATGCATAAAAAGCCACTTTAAATATTAATACCCTCTAACCTCAAAAACTCATTTCTATAGTAATTAATCCCAAGAAAATAATCTAAATTATAGAAAACACAATTTGTAATAGGATGTATATCATAAGTGTTACTGACGAGAGGGAAAAGCTGGTGACAGCATGTTAAATGAAGAAGAAAATTATTAAGTAAATAATGCTACATGTAACTAAGGTCTGTCCTTATCCAGACTAATGAACATTTTTAAATTTCTAAATTGTCACATTTTGAATGTGTGTCAAATTCACAGAATCTAGTTCTTTATCTATACCAGAATTTAGAAAGTTAAATTAAATATGAGGGGTGACAGCTGGGACCAATATAAGCAAGTTATACACTATGAGATTTGGAGTGTCAGATCTGTTTTATAATATGCTTCCAAATAATTTTAAGGATAAAGATACCTGTATAAAACTATGAAATGAATTCTTTATAGTTGTATTAATGGAAACAAATATTTTTTGGACTAAGCATCATAAATAATTTCTTTAAAGGGTTTGTCTATTACTCAAATTATAAACTGGAAATAATTTTTCAAAGCAAAATGCTACTAAAGAAATCAATGTACAATATGTAAATGATAGGGACTTATTAATTCATTTATTTTAGAGTACATTTGAGTCAAAATATGAAAAACTTGATAGCAAGCAAAACTATAATCCTATGTAGCAATCTTAATTTCTATATAACTAAAAATAAAGTTAGTAGTAATAGTGCATAAAATATAAATGACTTTTAAAGTAATATGGAGTGGTATAGAGACTCATAGTTAAAATACTTATCAATTCTTATCCTTTAATACTCTTTAGTGATTTATGAAACTTGTATGTCATATACAGTGGTGCTCCCAGTCTTTACACTGTGGACACTCTGGGTAGGAGCTAATGCAAGAAATCCTTGAATCAATATACACATACATATTTTCTCAATCGATGAATACTAAAATACAACTATTATAATTTGGTAGTCTGCAATTTTGATGTTAAAAACGAATTCTTATTTTCCAACTGGAAATTATGAACTCTTTACAAAGATCTTTAAAAAGTAAATAATTTAAAAAATACATACTACTTTGGTGATATTATTCTAAACCTACCTTATGTTTAATTAACCTTGACAACTTATTTAGTTACATATATTTTGAAGTGCACATTAAGATTCAAAGTAAAATATCAGTACTTAGAAAAGATAACATTCATCTTTTACGTTTTTTAAAAAGGCAAAATCTTTAATGTGTACGTGAATCTGGGGATGATATGAAAAGTCAAAGTCACTCATATTGTAACACTGAAAAACAAAACATACAGTATTTTAAGGTTAAATGGTATTCAGAACAGTCCAGTTAGTCCAATGCAATTGGAGAAATTACTAAATTATGTTTACCTTGTTTTCTTTATAACAATGAAAATCTTGACTTAAACTCACACTTTATACGAAAGTTAAATCAAAACAGATCATAGTCTGGGATCCCTGGGTGGCGCAGTGGTTTGGCGCCTGCCTTTGGCCCAGGGCGCGATCCTGGAGACCCGGGATCGAATCCCACGTCGGGCTCCCAGTGCATGGGCCTGCTTCTCCCTCTGCCTGTGTCTCTGCCTCCCTCTCTCTCTCTCTCTCTCTCTCTCTCTCTCTCTGTGACTATCATAAAAAAAAAAAAAAAAAAAAAAAAAAAAAAAAAAAAACAGATCATAGTCTTAAATGTAAAAGTATAAAACTTTTAAAAAAGAAACCTAGGAGATTTTCATGATGTGATGTGGGGGTTAAGTAAAGAATTCTTAAATATGCCACCAAAAGCACAGTCCATAAAATACAAAAATCAATAACCTGGAAATTATTAAAATTGAAATTAATTGAAGTCAATTTTATAAATAAAAAGGTAAAGAATGCCCTTTTAGCATTATATTGTAGCGAGAAATATTTACTATAAAATATGGCCATACATATAACCAGGATTTCATAAATTTGTTAGGATATATAAAAATAGGTGCTTTTTCTTTGACCCACCTATAAACATGTTAAGACTTTAGTACTTTTTCATTTGAGTAAGGTTAATTATGAACACTTACCAGCAGCTTCAAGAACCAGCTGTAGTCTGGCTTTGGCCTGTTCAGCCGGTGGCTAAAAATCAACCATAAAAGATATTTACAAGTCAGTTTTAATATATGGAGTTTTAAATTAATGTATTATAATGCAAATATCAGATAATTTAGAGGACTTTACCATAATATTAATATCCATCCACATCTTAACAAAACTCCATCACAGCAGCTCTACCAATCTACTCTCTCACCACAGTAAACAAATCACACTTTTCACTAATATGATGCAATAATGAATTTATTTATTTATTTACTGGAAAAGGTTTTGTTTACTATCCAGCATCAATCAATGATACGTAAATCAGCACCTAAATCAGTACCAAATAGCAATAGCCTAAAAACTGCAATTTAATAACAAGGTAAAACCCACATTGTTAATATACTTAACACCTTATCAAGTCCTGTTATCTTTTTTGCATATGGAAAGCTGTAGAGCGACCTTTTAGAATTTAAGTAGCAACTTGACCACCAATACGTCAGGCAAGTCATATCCTAAAACAAAATATTTTCTGCTTTCCTAACTGTTTGAAAGGGGCAACTATGATGAAGATAGGACACAATGTGAGTTACATGATTTTAATTCCTACTAAACGTCCTAAAATTGTTTTCTCAATACTGTTGATAATGATTCAATACCGTTGATAATGTTGAAACTAAACAACTTTCCTACCAGTGACCTTATTCTGAGATTCTCAGATAATGTGTTGACGGAATCCAAGCTATAACATGGATTATATCAAGGTTATGGATTTTTATGAAAGACCTGTTAAAAACTCTTTTAAACACTTATGACTGTACTTTACTATATATTTATAAAGATGTCAGCAAGTGACAAAATAACCTCATATTTAAATATGATGCCATCATTGGAGAATTAACATTTTATAAGATATATTTTAATATTTCTCTGTGAAAAAATGGTTTGAATGAAAAGACTTACATAATTGGACACAGAAAGAAGATGTACAAGAAAGGTTTAACAATTTGGATGGTGCTTCTGAATAAACTGTAAGAAATAGGATGGAAAAGTAAGTAGTTAAGACAAGGAGACAGACAGGGAGTCTTTCATATCCTAGAAGAAGGGTTAACAAACCATGGCCCTCGACCAGTGACCCGGTTTTGTAAATAAGCTTTCCTGGAACACAGCCATGCCCATGTGTTTACACACTGTCTACGAGTGCTTTTGTGCTCAGTCCAATAACAGCAGAGTCAACTTTTTGTGGCAGGAAACCTCGGGCCAGCAAAGCCTAAAAAAATTACTATCTGGACCTTTAAGGAAAAGTTGGCGGATCTCGCCACAGAAGACAGAGAGACTCAAGAACGTGAAACAGCGGCATGAGGAGCGGGAGCTGCATAGTGATTCTTAGTGATTCACCTGATGAACCGAGAGGAACGTGACCGCGGCAGGGAGGGCAGGAGCTCCGTCAGGAAGCCAGGATGATGAGGGCCTGAGGTGGAGCGGGGGGCAGGGGGACAGGAAGAGCCATAGCTTTGAGAAATAATGACCTGCTAACAGGAGAGGACGGACTGGATAGGACAGAGGGAGGAACTGACAAACTTAAAAGCAGTACTTTATGTCATGTTTATAGAGAAAATGTACACAACCAGGGTTTATAGAAAATATGTACAAGTTAAGCTATCACGGCAAAATATCAGTAGAAGACGGTGAGATCTCCTGAACACGACTCTGTCAGTCATAAGCTCAACTCCCCAAGGAGGCCACGCAGTTGGTGCAAACATTTATGATGATAAGAGGCAAATACATTTGGCCTCAGCAGCAGGGAGCACAGCGAGGGTGCAGAACAGTGCAGCACGCGGCCCAGCCACGGAGGCAGCGGATTCCAGCACCACCTCACTGTTGTCATACAGGGGTACAAACTCAGGGCTGGCCATTTCTTGGGTTTTCATGAGACTCTAAGTTTCCAAAAACACCAATACTGCGTGGGGGCAAATAGTTCTTTTAAGAGCGAGGTTCAATCCCCAAACAGATGATTTGTGACCCCTGCCATCTACCTAACATACACAGTAGAAAAGTGACACTGCAATATAACATAACCAAAATAGACTGAAGGAAATGATACTCTGACTAGCAGGTCCCTAGCAAGCTAAGAATTATAAAGCGTTCGTTCAGAATGTCCTAGGAAGCAGTGTCCTCTGATAGAAAAATGTTGGACACTATTGGTTACGATGTTACATGGGAAAGTTCCACGTATTTTATTATGAAAGATTAACAAGTAATGTTTAAGACACAGAAAATTATGCAGCATGAGAAGTACCCACAACCAAAACAAAACAAAAAAATAACAATATTGTTAAAACCTCCTACCCTATAAAATCCCCCTCCGTGGAAGCTCCCTCCCACCTCCATTTATAACCACTGTCTTGAAGATATGTAATTACCATTCCTAAAGATGATTGATGTTTCTGATAGAAATACCTGTTAAGACATATTTATATTTTCATTAATTTCTCTAACAATCTATAAGTTTCATATTCAAAGATAAAGAAAACCAGAGCAGTTTAGTAACTTGCCTCTACTAGTAAATGACAGATTGAAATTAAAGCCCTTCTGACTCCAAATTTCAGAATCCTTCTAACTAAATCATAGGACAGTCATGAAGTCAAAGCAATGAATTCCACAGATCTAAAAGCATAAGGATGAGTTTTTGATTCTGTTCAAAAGAAAAATCTGTCCAAAATAATACATTTGTCCCTGAAGATGAAATGTGATGACACTCTAAATACATCGGCCTATATAAACATAACCTGCTAAATTTCAGCAGCACAGGGGTGGTGGGGGGGAGAACTTCAATTATGGGGAGAAATACACTGTTGGGTTTGCCAAACGTTTAAAATTTGTATTTTATAAATATTTTTACTCTTATAAATATTTAAGAGTCACTTGTCAAGCATTTTTCTTGGCTAGGGTATCTAATGTGAATGTTCTCTCACTTTCTGTTCATCTGAAAACCTCTTTCTTTTACCCTGACTAGTGAATAAATTGAATGAATACGGGATTGTAGTCTCTATCACTCACCTGCCCCTTGAATCCTTTCCAAGGGCTCCCTTGCACTGATGCAACCTGGAGTTTGTCCCAGAGGCGGGAAAGCATCACAACAGGTCTCGTGGCTGAACCTCCAGGTGCCATCTACCTATCTGCATCAGCAGCTGCTTGGCTCTAAAGAAGACGAGTTGGAATTGGGAGCAGGAAAAGAGGCAGTGTGATTTCTGCTGCCATCCTTCTATTTGCTATCTATAGTGACTTTTTAAGAAAGGATTAAGAACAAAGAAGGGACAGAATATAGAGCTAAAAGAACAATTTATACTAATCCATTTTTAGTTAGGTACCATCCTAGTAGCTGGTTTAGAATGGAAATACCTTTAAGGGCTCAAGCACCAAAGTTTCTAATGCTTTAGCTGTTTCAGAGTGTATTACACTTCAGGGACTAGTATGAATTCCATCTAAAAGTGGCAAATGGTACTATGCTATTCAGAACCAGAAATTAAGCCTTATTTAATAAATAAAAATATTCTTCCAAATAGAAATGCATGTAATATAATTTAATATAAGAATTGTAAAATGAGGACATAATTAAGAACACAGTGTTAACAATTATATCGTGTGAAGCAAACTTATAGATAGAAAATTATATGCCATTAAAAAATAATATTCCTTACATCAAAATTAGTGCATAATTAGATAAACAAATATCACCAAGACTGAATTATAGAAAATATAACTGTTGTCTTTTCAAAAAAATTTAGTATTAATATTAACAGAACAGTAAGAACAGCATGGACTTGTCCTAGAAGTCTTTAAAGGATGTATTACCCTTTTTGAACTCGGCCACAGTAACTTCTTGCAAGATAGATCCACGAAGGCAAAAGAAACAAAAGGAAAAATGAACTATTGGGACTTCATCAAGATAAGAAGCTTGCACAGCAAAGGATACAGTCAACAAAATTAAAAGACAACCTACAGAATGGGAGAAGATATTCGCAAATGACCTCTCAGATAAAGGGCTAGTTTCCAAGATCTATAAAGAACTTATTAAACTCAACAGCAAAGAAACAAACAATCCAATCATGAAATGGGCAAAAGACATGAACAGAAATCTCACAGAGGAAGACATGGACATGGCCAACACGCACATGAGAAAATGCTCTGCATCACTGGTCATCAGGGAAATACAAATCAAAACCACGATGAGATCCCACCTCACACCAGTGAGAATGGGGAAAATTAACAAACCAGGAAACCACAAATGTTGGAGAGGACGCGGAGAAAGGGGAGTCCTCCTGCACTGTTGGTGGGAATGTGAACTGGTGCAGCCACTCTGGAAAACTGTGTGGAGGTTCCTCAAAGAGTTAAAAATAGACCTGCCCTACGACCCAGCAATTGCACTGTTGGGGATTTACCCCAAAGATACAGATGCAGTGAAACGCCAGGACACCTGCACCCCGATGTTTCTATCAGCAATGGCCACAATAGCCAAACTGTGGAAGGAGCCTCGGTGTCCATCGAAAGATGATGGATAAAGAAGATGTGGTTTATGTATACAATGGAATATTACTCAGCAATTAGAAACGACAAACACCCACCATTTGCTTCAACGTGGATGGAACTGGAGGGTGTTATGCTGAGTGAAGTAACTCAATCGGAGAAGGACAAACAGTGTATGTTCTCATTCATTTGGGGAATATAAATAATAGTGAAAGGGAATATAAAGGAAGGGAGAAGTAATGTGTGGGAAATATCAGAAAGGGAGACAGAACATAAAGACTCCTAACTCTGGGAAACGAACAAGGGGTGGTGGAAGGGGGGGGTGGGGGGGAATGGGTGACGGGCACTGAGGGGGGCACTTGACGGGATGAGCACTGGGTGTTATTCTGTATGTTGGCAAATTGAACACCAATAAAAAATTTATTATTAAAAAAATAAAATAAAGTTAAAACATTACTGTTATATGGAATGATATCCGAAAAAATAAATCAGTATATAATGTACCATCAATTTTAACTCACTTAAAGAAAACTGTACTTTTGTTGGAAATTCTTACCATGTAAGGCTTAAAATTTCTAAATTAATAGTGGTCTTCTGGTGATTGGTAGCCTATTGTCGTGGATTCTCCAGAACTGTTCTGCTCCCCTTGGCAGCCAGTACACTTACTTGACTCTATTTGTAAGCCCTCGTGTTATATATAGAAGAGTATCTACTCTCTGAAGAAGAAACAAATGCTCCTGAGATGAAAGTAAAAGATAAGTCAGTCTCCTAATGGCCTGTGGAGGTGACTATCTTCAATGGCTAGACTTGCTCCCTTGACTTTGGATTTACTCTTAGTTAGTCCAATCCTCTGAGTCTTTTATAAATAGACAGCATGTCTAGAATCTCAAAATAGCGTCAAAGCTAACATTCAAAACCAGCACAATCCTTTGAGCCACAACTACATAAATGAAAAATGAGAAGCAAGCCTATTCTTATATAAGCCAGTTTATACACTAAACCATTTAAACCCTTTGTTCACCCTTCTCATTTCCATTCCTGTTCAGCTCCCTGAAGCCCTGGCCACCACTGTGGAAATTCTGGGAGTTGATGAAACAACAGCCATTCCAGCTGCCAACAGTACTTTTGGGGTTGTTAAGAACAGAGAAGTACAAAGTCTGAAAGAAAGACTGTGGCTAAGCTAAAAGAGCACTCCAACTTGGAGAATAAACTAGCAACATTATGCAAAATCAAAATTAAGGTTGGGTTATATAGTTTTCAGCTAACTCAATTTCAAATAATCATATGTTCTTTTTACACAAAAAAAAATGTACAAAGAGAGGATCCTGGAAAGATGGCAAATATCAAATATGTTTAAGTTTTAAAGAAATTACCAAATTGTTTCTTTTTTTTTTTTTTTTTTTGGTACAGTATACTTTATTGATGGTACATGACAAGGTAGGGCTCCCCAATCCCCTCCCCTTCCTCGGAGTCTAGGATGTAAATCGGAGGTCAGGAGATTCTCAGTGTGTTGGGGAATTAAGTTGGGGCAGGGATTCCCCAGCAGCTGAGGGCCTCTCTCTTCCTCTTGTTCTTGCTGGGGCTGGTGGTCCAGGAGGTTCTTACTCCTTGGAGGCCATGTGGACCGTGAGGTCCACCACCCACTTGCTGTAGCCAAATTCATTGTCATACCAGGAAATGAGCTTGACAAAGTAGTCATTGAGGGCAATGCCAGCCCCGGCGTCAAAGGTGGAAGAGTGGGTGTCACAGTTGAAGTCACAGGAGACAACCTGGTCCTCAGTGTAGCCCAGGATGCCCTTGAGGGGGCCCTCCGATGCCTGCTTCACTACCTTCTTGATGTCGTCATATTTGGCAGCTTTCTCCAGGCGGCAGGTCAGATCCACAACCGACATATTGGGGGTGGGGACACGGAAGGCCATGCCAGTGAGCTTCCCGTTCAGCTCAGGAATGACCTTGCCCACAGCCTTGGTGGCGCCAGTGGAAGCAGGGATGATGTTCTGGGCAGCCCCTCGGCCATCACACCACAGCTTCCCAGAGGGGCCGTCCACGGTCTTCTGGGTGGTGGTGATGGCATGGACGGTGGTCATGAGGCCCTCCACGATGCCAAAGTGGTCATGGATGACTTCGGCTAGAGGAGCCAAGCAGTTGGTGGTGCAGGAGGCATTGCTGACAATCCTGAGGAAGTTGTCCTACTTCTCGTGGTTCACGCCCATCACAAACATGGGGGCATCAGCAGAAGGAGCAGAGATGATGACCCTCTTGGCCCCGCCCTGCAAGTGAGCCCCAGTCTTCTCCATGGTGGTGAAGACCCCAGTGGACTCCACAACATACTCAGCACCAGCATCACCCCATTTGATGTTGGTGGGATCTCGCTCCTGGAAGATGGAGATGGACTTCCTGTTGATGACAAGTGTCCCGTTTTCAGCCTTGACTGTGCCGTGGAATTTGCCGTGGGTAGAATCATACTGGAACATGTACACCATGTAGTTGAGGTCAATGAAGGGGTCATTGATGGCGACAATATCCACTTTGCCAGAGTTAAAAGCAGCTCTGGTGACCAGGTGCCCAATACAGCCAAATCCGTTCACTCTGACCTTCACCATCGTGTCTCGGGGACGCAGCTGGCCCTGCGCCAGAAGATGCGGCTGTCTGTCGAACAGGGAGGAGCAGAGAGCCACCAAACTGTTTCTAAAGTAGTTTTATTTTCTCACAAGCAGTGTCTAAGAGTTCCAGTTGCTCCACATCCTAGTCATGACTTAGTATAATCAGCCTTTTTAATTTCTAAATTCTAACAAGTGGTTTTAGTCTCTGTTTCCCCAATGATTAATGGTGGTGAGCACCTTTTTATGTGCTCCTTATCCGTATTTTTCCTTGGAAAAATGGATGCTTAAATTTTTTGCCGAACTTTTGTTGGATTTTCTTTTTTGAAATTTTAATTAATTTTCTCCAGGATTTTATTTAAATTTCAGTTAGTTAACAAATAGTGTAGTATTAGTTTCAGGAGTAGAATCTGGTGATTCAAATAGTGTTACATATAACACCCAGTGCTCATCACAGGTGCCTCCTTAATGCCCATCACACATTTACCCCATCCCCTTGCCCACCTCCCCTCCAGTGACTCTGTTTGTTCTCTTATAGAGTTTTTCATGGTTTGCCTCTCTGCTTTTTATCATATTTTTCCTTCCTTCCTCTATGTTTGTCTGTTTTGTTTCTTAAATTCCACATCTGAGTGAAATCATATATGTCTTTCTCTGATTTTTTTTTTAAGATTTTATTTATTTATTCATGAGACACAGAGAGAGAGGCAGAGACACAGGCAGAGGGAGAAGCAGGCTCCCTGCAGGGAGCCCGATGTGGGACTAGATCCCAGGACCCCCGGGTCACGCCCTGGGCCATGGCAGACGCCCCACCGCTGAGCTACCCAGGGCGTCCCAATGTGTCTTTCTCTGACTTATCTCACTTAGCATAATACACTCTATTCCATCTATGTCATTGCAAATGGCAAGATTTCACTCTTTTTGATGGCTGGATAAAATCCCTTGTATATAAACCACATCTTTATCCACTCATTTGTGGATGGACATTTGGGCTCTTTCCATACTTTGCCTATTGTTGATAGTGCTGCTATAAACACTGGGATGCATGTGCCCCTTTGAGTCAGTATCTTTGTTGGATTGTTTTATTACTGAGTTTTCAGATTCTTAATCATAATTAAAGTAATTTCTCATACATGAGATTTACATATTATTTAAACATATGCACACAAGTTTATATATTTATGTTTACTTTCTGAAAAAAGCTCTCCACCCCCATTGAGTGGCTTGATTTTTCACTGTCTTAAGAGTATCTTTCAAAGAAGCAGAATTTCTTAATCTTCATGAAGTCCAATTCATCAATTTCTTCTTTTATGAGTCATGCTTTTATGGTATTATATATAAGAAATCTTTACCTAACCACAATTCATAAAGATCTGTCCTATGTTTATACCTGGAAGTTATATATATATGTTTAATTAATTTCTATGCAGTGCAACACTGAAAAACCTTTAATATTTTTTTGATATATTGCTATGCAATTTTTTCAGCACCGTTATGTGGAAAAGAATCTTCTTCCATGCGACTGACTTTGTACCTTCATTAAAAATCAATAGGAGATATATATATATATTCTGTCCCATTGATCTATTTGTCATTCTTAATACCAATACCACACTGTCTTAATTACTATAGTTCTCGAAGTCAGGTAGAATAAATTGTCCTACTTTTTTTTCATTTTCAAAGTAGTTTTGGCTCTTCTAGCTCTTTTGCATTTCTTATTTTAGAATAAACTTACAATTTGTGCAAAAAAAAAAAAATAATAACCACCACGTCTGCTAGGGTTTTGCAGGAGATTGTGCTGAATCTACATGACAATTTGGAAGAAAAGACACCTTCGTATATACTTACTTACGTGATACTAAGTTTGGGCCTGTATTCTTTTCTATCATTTTTGCCTTTTGGGCTTTATCTGAAGTGTGTGTGTGTGTTGTGTGTGTGTAATAGGCAGCACATAGTTGGATTTTACTTTTTTTTTTTTTTTAAGACTTATTTATTTGAGAGAGAGCATGCGAGTGTGAGCGCTGGGAGGGGCAGAGGGAGAGTCTCAAGCAGCCTCCCTGCTAAGCAGAGCCCAAACTGGCCTGATCTCAGGATCCTGGGATCATGACCTGAGCTGAAATCACGAGTCAGATGCTTAGCCGACTGAGCCCAAGGCAACCTTGGATCTTACCTTTTTATGCAATCTGAAAAACTCTGACTTTTAATTGGTATGTTTGGACCAATTTACACTTAATGTAATTATTAATCTACCACATGCTATTTGTTTTCTATTTGTTCCATCTGTTCTATCTGTTCTTTGTTCCCTTTTTCTTCTTTTTATGCCTTCTCCTAGATAGAGCTTTTTATAATTCTATTTTATATTCTTTGTTGGCTTATTAGCTGTAAATCTTTGTGTGTTATTTTGGTTGTTAGAGTTTACAATATATTTTTAATTTATCACCCCCATCTTCATTATGTTACTTCATACACACTATAAAAACCTTACAATATGCTCGCATATCTCCCCTCCTAGCCTCTGCATTATTACTGTCATTGCTCACGTTGTTATAAACTCTTTAACACACTGTGTTTGTGTTGCTTTAAATAGTTATCTTTTAAAGAGTTCTTTTTACTCATGTAATTACCATTCCCAGTACTCTTTATTCTTTTATGTCAACCTAGTCTCTGAAAAAGCTTCCTTTATAAAGCCATTTCTATAGTCCAAGAATTTTGGTAAAAAATTCTTTCCATTTTTGTGTCTTAAAAAAAAAAAACAACTCTTCCTTTTAGTCTTCAGTTTTGAAAGATATCCTTTAGGAAGAATTCCACCTTATAAATTTTTTCTACTATTATTTTAAAGTTGTTCCTTTACTATCTTATACTTTGCACTGTCTCCCATGAGAAATTTTCTTTCTCTGTTCCCTCATACATAATGCGTATTTTTTCCTTTACATAATAACAGTATTTATTTTTACTCTTTTGCTTTGAAGATTTTCTTCTCATAACTTGTTTCAAGTAATCTGATTATGATATACCTTGGTATGGTTTTCTTCATATTTCTTGTGCTTGGGGCTTGTTCAGCTTCTTGAAACTGTTTATAGTTTTTATCAAATTTGGAGATATTTAGGTCATTATTCCTTCAACTATATTATTCTGTTGCCCCTTATTCGTACCTTTCCTTTCAGGATTCCAGTTACACGTATATTGTGTATTTGGCTGCCTAACGTTGTTACCACAGCTCACAAATGTTCTTTTTTGTTCTTGTCTTTTATTTTTTTCCCCTCTCTGGTTCCATGTTGGATAGTTGCTTTTGCTATGTCTTTTAATACACTGATTCTTATTCTGCAGTGTATCACATCCATTAATATCATCCAGTGAATCTTTCACTTCAGACATGCAGTTTTCATGTCCAGAATCGTGACTGCTTTTGTACCTTTCATGTCTCTACTTAATATGTTGTTTTTCTAGTAGCTCTCTAACCATATGCAATATAGTTACGATAGTTCTAGTAATGTCCTTGTCAACTAATTCTAGATTGGTTTTAACGGACTGATTTTTGTCTCTATTAGTTACATGTTCTTGATTTTTTTGGATGCATAGGACTTTTGGACAAAATGTCAGACATCATGATTTTATTCTGTTGTGTGTTCGATGTTATTGTATTCCTATAGTCTTGGTCTTTGTTGCAGGACACAGTTAAATTACTTGGAACAGTTTGATCCTTTCAGTTCCTACTTTTTAAAAAAAATATTTTATTTGTTTATTCATGAGAGACGAAGAGAGAGAGAGAGAGAGAGAGAGAGAGAGAGAGAGAGGCAGAGACACAGGCAGAGGGAGAAGAAGGCTCCATGCAGGGAGCCCGACATGGGACTTGATCCCAGGTCTCCAGGATCACGCCCTGGGCTGAAGGCGGCGCTAAACCGCTGAGCCACCCGGGCTGCCCCAGTCCCTACTTTCTCGGGCAGCACCAGAACACCTTTACGCCTGGCATTAATTCTTCCCCCTATTAAGGCTGCTTTAGTCCTTGATCAGAAGCACCACGGATTATGTGGTTTTCCACACTGGGTATTGGGGGGAGGCACAGTTCCCAACTCCGTGTAGTTGTAGGCCACTTCTCATCACATCAAATAGTTCTTTCCAAGCCTTGGATACTTTCCTCATGTGCATGGAATGCGAACAACGCTGGATACCTGAAGGAAATCTCCTTGTGGATATTCTGCAGCTCACCCCCCTCTGATTACCTGCCCTGTGATTTCTACGGGCTTTGGCCTCCCAGGTATCACAGCACTATCTTCTCAATTCTTTTTTTTTTTTTAATTTTTATTTATTTATGATAGTCACAGAGAGAGAGAGAAAGGCAGAGACACAGGCAGAGGGAGAAGCAGGCTCCTTGCACTGGGAGCCCGACGTGGGATTTGATCCCGGGTCTCCAGGATCGCGCCCTGGGCCAAAGGCAGGCGCCAAACCGCTGCGCCACCCAGGGATCCCCTATCTTCTCAATTCGAGGAGACTACCGGGCTCTGCCTCAGTCATCCCTTCCTGTGATATGACCTGGAAACATTCTCCCAGCCTCAAGCTGAAGCAATTAAGAGGAACACCTCATTTTTTCCCCACCTCTTGGAATCATTGTCCTTCACATTTTATGTCCATTGTCTTGAGAGTTGTTTTCTCAAGTAATTTGTCCAGCTTTTTTAATAGTTTCAGGTGGG
Organism: Vulpes lagopus; assembly: GCF_018345385.1. Taxonomy (NCBI): domain Eukaryota; kingdom Metazoa; phylum Chordata; class Mammalia; order Carnivora; family Canidae; genus Vulpes; species Vulpes lagopus. Next base: position 52,481,402 of record NC_054842.1, on the reverse strand, counting down.
AGGATATATCTGATCCTTGTTTCTTCATCTTCACTGGAATAGAAAGCCCATTAATTCTTTTAATACTGACACAACTTGTGAGGTAAAGTTACTTGTCCAAAGTCACACAGCCATTTTTCTAATGAATGTTAATAAAAATGCATTATAGATACAGATAAATCTACAAATTCCCCTTCTCTGGACAACATCTATTTCCTTTTTTGGCTTGATCTGTTCTTTCAAAGCTTGGCTCAAGAAGCATCATCTCCTGCAAACCTCATCTGTTTCAGCTTATTTTCTCCCAAACCCTTCATGATGGTTACAAGTCTCTGTCTATCTTCCTGTAAACCCTGGGAACACATGTATCATCATATTTTCAGTATAATTACTGACTTTGTTGTTTATGTTTCCTCCTTTGAAGGCTATCATCTTCTTGAAGACAATAACTGTCATACATCTTAGTATCATTAACATCTATGATAGCGCCTGGACTATACTTATATTTGAAATAAATTTCTTTGTAAATTTTTTTTTTTTATTTTTTATTTTTTTAAATTTTTTTTTTAAATTTTTATTTATGATAGTCACAGAGAGAGAGAGAGAGAGGCAGAGACACAGGCAGAGGGAGAAGCAGGCTCCATGCACCGGGAGCCCGATGTGGGACTCGATCCCGGGTCTCCAGGATCGCGCCCTGGGCCAAAGGCAGGCGCCAAACCGCTGCGCCACCCAGGGATCCCTCTTTGTAAATTTTTAAATCCTGATAAATGCATACAAATTAATTTTGAAATATTAACTTTATTGAATTCTATTAGGAAGAATTCACCTAATTCAAAAAGCTGAATGTTTGAGAGGATGATAATGGTATTGAGGAAATTATAACAACCAGGAAATCTGCATATAATACATTTTTAACAAACCTATTTGATAACAGAATGGCAATTCTTAAAGTGATCAAGTGTGTTCCAAATACGATAATTTCTATGTGCCATATCCTTTCTGACCAACATGAAAGACATTCCTAGGAAAGCATAAGCTACCTGAAAAAAACCTAACATTTTTTTTGAAAAAACAGGATACTATTTATTGTATGCTTATAACATTCCAGACCTTGTGCTAAGTACATTACCTATATCTCATTTAACAAAATTCTCATAACAATCCTGACAAGGCAGGTAATTTTACTGCTGTTTTTTAGAGGAAGAATAAATTACCTTAAGTCACAAAGATGATAAGGTAGAACTCGAATTTTAACCCAGATCACAAAATCTATGTTCTTAATAACACTATACTGCCTCTCAGCTTGAGATCCATTTGTTTATTAACTTTTATGGGGAAAAAAAGAGATAAATCTAATAATTTTTAATTGCCATAAAAGACCACACAAAGTTAAATTTTCTTTAGTCTTTCAGATGTTAGCATTAATGGTCTTAAATTCTGGGAGTGGCACCTAAAACGCTCATTCTAATTAAGCTTTTCTAGATGAGTAAGTTTTAAAATACTAAACATATTTGCAGTATAGGTACTGTGCTGTTTCCTTTAAAGTAAATGCAATCTCACTATGACAGAGACACATATCAACAGCTTATCATATTTCTGGCTACATTTCATTTTAACAGTTACTATAATTCCATCTCTTAGGATCAAGGTCTAAGCTAGAAATATTACAGGTAGCTCAAAGGTAGATTTATCTTGCCTCTAGAACCTAGCACCACATTGGTTTAAAAAAGACCCAAGAAGAAACAAAAAGAATTCAACCAACAATGCATAGCCCATTCTCAATAGCAAATTCATCTTAGAGCTTTATAAACACTTTCTCTAAACAGCTTTGAAGGTTACAAGAAAGTTATTTAACAATAATTTTATTAAAAACCAAAGAAGGATGCCATTTTATAGATCCATTTTATAGAGGAAGAAGCTAAACAGGTAAATCTGAATCTAAGGGTACAATATCCTTGAGGGCCTGTGTAAGAAACCCTTATTCATAACTCAATACTAGTATTTACAAAATACTACATTTACTACACAAATACACAGCCATGCTTATTTGTTTATAAACTGTCTATGGCTGTCAGTGGCAGGACTGTGGTAGAGATGATATGGCCCAAAAAGCCTAAAATATTTATCCTGCTCTTTATATAAAAGGCTGACAACCAATTTAGACTACTATAGCTGTATCCTTTCCACTTAACTTTCCCATCCTAAACACAGCTGCTGAAGTTATCTTCATAAAGCAAGATTCTAAGTTACTGCTCAAGAAAGACCTCTGAAGACAAACCATGAGAAACTCCTAAGTCTGGGAAGCGAACAAAGGGTTGCAGAAGGGGAGGTGGGTGGGGGGTTGGGGTAGCTGGGTGACAGGCACTGAGGAGGGCACATGATTGAATGAGCACTGGGGGGGTTATACTATATGTTAGCAAACTGAATTTAAATAAAAATTTTATAAATATTCAAAGAAAAAAAAAGACCTCTGGGATTCTCCATTGCTTGCAGAGTTAAGCATAAATGTATCACTTTCATTTTTAATTACCATCAATAATTTTCCAAGTTTATTCTTTTAATCTTATATTTCAACCACTTCTGCTCTCATATACAACATTTCAGCAATACACAGCCTCTCACTATTTCTCAACTATGTCCTGCATTTTCCTCCCAGTGCACTCACTCATGCACAACCCTCTACCTGGAATTTCTATTCCCCGATATCCTGAGTTGTAGAAATGCTGAAATGCTACAATCTTTGTCCATTCCCACTTAGCTGAAGGATACAATATGGTTAATTTTTTTAATAATGGCTCATATAGCACTCAAGGTGTTTGAGTAAATGCTACAGACTACCATTCTACTCTTTCAAAATAGAAAGCCTCTAGGAGCCTCTCTCCTCCTTCATTCCTAGCCCCCGCTCTGGAGCCTCACCACCTAAACCACCTTGTAACAGAACTTTAGAAGGCTTACATCTAGAAAGGAAGCAGCTTTATATGAAAGCTAAGTAGATGAAGTAGAAATGCTCTCTCCTCTGTGGAGCCAAGTAAGTAGAGAGATAAGGGAAGAAGTTTAACTATTCTAATGCAAGTTTGGAAGTATAAAAACAAACAGAACATGGAAGAAACAACAAACCCAAATAATCATTTATTTGTATGGGCTACACAATCATGCCACTGAGTAGAAATGTTTACTTAACATTTCCTTGTTAGGAACTGAGGTGTTTTTTGTTTGTCTTTCTGACAGCTGAACCAAAAGATTCTCTCATGGGAGGAGGAAATTAGAGCTTTTTATATACATCAGTTATTTATATGCTAGGACTCTCAGAAATTCTGAAACAAGTCTATGCAAAACAAATTATTTTTAGTAACACTTCTAGACATGGCGTTAGGGTTAAAGCAAAATTTGACTCAATATACTTGTTCATATTTTAAAAGGCAAAGAACAAATAATTTTGAAGTTTCCTAAATTTTTTTCAAAACAACATGTGGAAAGTTGTAAGGATAAACATTCATATGGTTCTAAATTATTTTATTACCTACTCCTTTTTAGCATCTTCATAGCCACCTAACTTTTGTTATCTCACTTTTAAGTATCAGCATATCTTTTAGTCCATAAATATTAACATTTTAGGATGGGATATGAGACATTATTCTAAATAATTACATAAATGTCTTTCTTGATCCCTGTAGGGTGCAGTTTATAGTAATACTTTCTATATTTTAAACCCTCTGTAGTATTACAACAGCAATTTTTAAAGAAACTTATTTTTTGTGACTATTTTTCTTTCTGCTTTTTGACTTTCTCCCTCTTTTTCTCTCTCTGTATCATTTCATGACTGTTCTCTGCAGTACCAATCATCTGGAATAATCTACCTATCCATCTTTGCTTTACTGACTTCACATAAGTTTTTTAAAACTTGACAAAATTTTTATGTTTTATTCCCAGCTATAATTTCTATCTTTGAATGCAGTTACTTTACTTTGCCTCTAAAGGATCTTCCAAAATTACTTCTTTGAAGCATTTTTGTCACTAAAAAGGTAAGAGGAAATGTACTAGAAAGCTTTTAAAACAGATTTTCTCCTCAAAACCATTTATCCACTTACAATTGTACCAAAAACTATAAGATACCTAGGAATAAACCTAATCAAAGAGGTATAAGATCTGTTCTCTGAAAATTATAGAACACTTATGAAAGAAATTGAGGAAGACACAAAGGGATGGAAAAACATTCCATGCTCATGGATTGGAAGAACAAATATTGTTAAAATGTCTATGCTACCCAAAGCAATCTACATAATTCAGTGCAATCCCTATCAAAATACCACCAACATTTTTCACAGAGCTAGAACAAATAATTGTAAAATTTGCATGGAACCAGAAAAGACCCCAAATAGCCAAAGTAATGTTGAAAAAGAAAACCAAAACTGGAGGCATCAGAATTCCATATTTAAGCTGTACTAAAAGCTGTGATCATCAAGACAGTGTGGTACTGGCACAAAAACAGACACATAGATCAATGGAACAGAATAGAGAACCCAGAAATGGGCTCTCAACTCTATGGTCCACTAATATTCGTTGACAAAGCAGGAAAGACTATCCACTGGAAAAAGGACAGTCTCTTCAATAAATGGTGCTGGGAAAATTGGACAGCCACATGCAGAAGAATGAAACTAGACCATTCTCTTACACCATACACAAGGATAAACTCAAAATGGATGAAAGGCCTAAATGTGAGACAGAACCCATCAAAATCCTAGAGGAGAACACAGGCAGCAACCTCCTTGATATGGGCTGCAACAAATTCTTCCTAGCCATGACTCCAAAGGCAACGGAAACAAAAGCAAAAATGAACTATTGGGACCTCATCAGGCTAAACAGCTTTTGAACAGGAAAGGAAACAGTCAACAAAACTAAAAGGAAACTTATGGAAAGGGAGAAGATATTCACAAATGTCATTATCAGATAAAGGGCTAGTATCCAAGATCTATAAAGAATTTATCAAACTCAACTTTCAAAAGCCAAAAAATCCAGTCAAGAAATAAGCAGATGACATGAATAGACATTTTCCAAAAGAAGACATCCACATGGCAAAGAGCACAGGAAAAAATACTCAACATCATTTAGCATCAGGGAAACATAAATCAAAACCACAATAAGATACCATCTTACACCTGTCAGATGGCTAAAATAACCCAGGAAACAAGAGATGTTAGCCAGGATGTAGAGAAAGGGAAACCCTTTTACACTGCAACCTGGTGCAGCCACTCTGGAGAATAGTATGGAGGTCCCTCAGAAAGTTAAAAATAGAACTACACTATGACCTAGCAACTGCACTACTAGGCATTTATCCAAAGGATACAAAAATACAGATTTGAAGGGCCACCTGCCCCTCAATGTTTATAGCAGCAATGTCCACAATAGCCAAAATATGCAAAGAACCCAAATATCCACCCACTTCATCCATGGATAAAGAAGGGATACACACACACACACACACACACACACACACAATGGAATACTACTCAGCCATAAAACAGAATGAAATCTTGCCATTTGCAATGACATGGACAGAACTAGAGGGTATTATGGCAAGTGAAATAAGTCAGAGAAAGACAAATATCCTATGAATTCACTCATACGTAGAATTTAAGAAACAAAACAGATGAACACAGAGAACGGGATAAGATAAAAACAGAGAGGGAGGCAAAATCATAAGAGACTTTTAACTATTAGAAATAAAATGAGGGTTGCTGGAGGGGCAGGTGGGGGGATGGGGTAATTGGGTGATGGGCATTAAGGAGGGCACCTGATGTAAAAAGCACTGGGTGTTATATGCAACCGAAGAATGACTAAATTCTACCCTTTAAACTTAAAAAAAAAAAGTACAGAATCATTTTTTAAAAGCATTTTATTCATTTATTTGAGAGAGAGCATGAGCAGGGGTAGAGGCAGAGGGAGAGAAGCAGACTCCCCACTAAGGCCAGAGCCTGACGACACAGGGCTCGATCCCAGGACCCTGAGATCATGACCTAAGCCAAAGTCAGACATGTAACTGACTAAGCCACCGAGGTGCACCCACCATCATTTTTATAATGTTGTAACCCTACTGTGCACACTACTTTGAAGCCTATTATTTTCACATAAGACATTATATTTAGTCATTCTTTTAAATCATGAATTTTAAAAATACAAACCATAAACTTAATTTTAAGCTATTAATAATTGGGCATTTGTCTTTAAAATCTCATGGCTATAAATAATCTTTTGATCAATTTTTAATAAATGAATATTTTGGGGAAAAAATCATTAAATATCCAGTTGTCTGACCACTCTGTTCAAAATGGGTAATGATACAAATGAACATATATAAAGTCAAATAAATATGTATTTGTTTCTATAAACAAGTTGTAGAAGAGAATTTATTTGATTTGAATAATTTACTAAGAGATTTTCTAAATGAATAGCTGGATACAGTGCATGTTTCACATGTTCCCAGCAGTTTTATATGGGAAAACGGAGAAAAAAAAAAAAAAAAAAAAAAAGCAAAAGGGAAAGACTTAGCCTCAGAGAACTATGCTAGCCTTGACAGTGTAACCTCTAAGAGCTTTAGTTTCCTCATTAATGCAAGCATGCTTATCACAATATTTTTGAAAAACAGAAATGTATGCCCAAAGGAGAATGGTTAAACAAATAATGGTACAACCCCATGATGGAAGCAGCATAGCAATCTTTATTTATTTATTTATTTGAGCGAGAGTGTGTGCATGCACACAAGACTGCAGGAGCAGGGGTGAATGGGGGCAAAGGGAGAGGGAGAGAGAATCTTTAGCAGTCTCCCACGACCTTAAGATCATGATCCAATATGAATTCAAGAACTGGACACTCAACCAACCGAGCCCCCAATCTTTTTTAATGTTTTAAAGACATTATATAACACAGGCAGATGCTAAAGTCATATTTTGTAAGACTACAAAACTACATATATAAAATGATTCAGATTTGTAAAGTTAAAAAAATAAAAACTAAATGTGTATCCAGAGAGAACTAAAAATAATGTGGCAAATGGTAACAAGTTATTTTCTTCTCTATCCTTAATCCTATGTTTTCCAAGTCAGATTTCATTGGGTGGACCAGGGAAAATGGTATTATGACAAAAGGAAAAATCTTTAAAGATTACAAAAAGAAAAAAAAACTTTTTAAAGACTATTAATTTTTTTACAGTTTAGTATAAAATATGTCTCTGTCATGCATTTTAATGTACTAAAGTTTGGTGTAAAAACTGCAAGAACAATTTAAGTTTTCCCTATAATCTGACATTTGCCACCCATTCTTACTACTACCGTGAAGTTAAAGACATACTTTGCTAAGCGGTAAATTTTATAATGCATAAAAGTATTGCCAGAGCTTTGATTTCTAACTTATCTTGCTATTTTTCTTTTAGAATTCTCATGTAGAGCCCAAGTAATGTACATACATATAATGAATACATTATTTCTTGTGTTTTCATTTCATTCTAAAATATTTTTCTGTTAATTTCCTCCTGTCCCCTCTGACCTAAAAAAAAAAAAGAGGTAAATTAAACCTTATTTTTATTCTTTTTTGTTTTGTTTTGTTTTGTTTTCTTGAAAATTATCACACTAATAAAATCCAGTAATTAAAAGTACCACATTTATAGACTTTAAAAAATGCCTACCATTTAAAAAAAAAAATGCCTACCATTAAAGGGCAAAAAAATAAACAGTATAGTAACTTAAGTATGATAACTCTAAGCCTTTACCACTTTCGACTAGTGACTTTTTTTTAATTTGACCACCCTACTAAAATGGCAGCTGATTTTTCACATTCTTGAAAAATGTAATTTTATTCCATATTAGTTTTTCCATATATTTTGCTCTGTATTTGTTCACGAAGCTATAAGAACAAAATATTCGAATAAGGAAAACAAATATACCTATAAAAATTTATGATAAAACCATATAGGCAATCATTTTTTAACCATTAAAGTTTGGCTCAACCTAACAGAGTAAGACAGAGTTCATGTAGGGGTAAGGTTAGCTTTTGGGGTTTAGAACAGAAGAAATCCTAAAGGAAAAGGAGAAACAGGGATCCCTGGGTGGCGCAGCGGTTTGGCGCCTGCCTTTGGCCCAGGGCGCGATCCTGGAGACCCGGGATCGAATCCCATATCAGGCTCCCGGTGCATGGAGCCTGCTTCTCCCTCCGCCTGTGTCTCTGCCTCTCTCTCTCTCTCTGTGACTATCATAAATAAATAAAAATTAAAAAAAAAAAAAAACAATATGTTAAAAAAAAAAAAAAGGAAAAGGAGAAACAGGTTTGGCTGCATAAAAATACTCAATTTTATATAAAAAGTATCCAGCAACAAAGAAGTGAAACATAATGGCAACACAGTGACAGTAAATTAGCAACAAATTTAGACAAGCATTTACAGCTTCACTTCAAAAAAGTCCCTAAAAGTTGGTAACAAAATCACTAGTTCCTAAAAGATGAGAAGGAAAGAGTACTAAGAGGACTCCAGCAGTAGAAAGGCAGCTGGTCAAACTTTCTCAGACTTCTCTGGTAGAATTAACTGTGGTTGTTATTAAAATATGCAAATTAGAAATGTTTAAATGGCAGATAATGCTAGGCAATGATGTAAACTCTCTTACTCCTCTAGTAGTCTTATAAATTGATGCACTTACAGAAAGCAATTCGAAAAATGTGAAAGGAACCCAAAGAGTGAATTCATACTCTGAGAATATTTCCAATTTTGGGACTTAGAAGAAAATATTCAAAATATGAAAGAGTTATGACCATTCAGATATTTTAGATACTTTCCTTTATCTCCAACAATAAAGAGCTAGTTAGGCAACTCTACTTAGTAAGAGGTAGTATATATTTTAAAAACAACAATGTTAAAAACTCAAAAGTATGAAAAATTGCCTATCAATCAAAAAATGACAGAAAACTACACACTAAGAATATCTACACACTAAGAATATCTACCTTTTGATATAGGATTTGCATTTTGAGGATCTACTCTAAAATAATTGAAAGCAATATACAATCCCAATCTTTTGGTATTGGTTGAGACCTGATTTGTAACCCAGAAATGGGCCCTCAACTCTATGGTCAGCTAATATTCGACAAAGGAGGAAAGACTATCCACTGGAAAAAGGACAGCCTTTTCAATAAACGGTGCTCGGAAAATTGGACAGCCAGCCACATGCAGAAGGAAACGAGACCACTCTCTTATACGGCACACAATGATAAACTCAAAATGGATGAAAGATCTAAATGTGAGAATAGAATCCATCAAAACCCTAGAGGTGAACACGGAAATACCCTTTTTGAATTTGGCCACAGCAATTTCTTGCAAGATACATCTATGAAGGCAAGGGAAACAAGAGCAAAAATGAACTATTGGGACTTCAAGATAAAAAGCTTGTGCACAGCAGAAGAAAGTCAACAAAACTACAAGACAACCTACAGATGGGAGAAGATATTTGCAAATGTATCAGATAAAGGGCTAGTATCCAAGATCTATAAAGAACTTATTAAACTCAACAGCAAAGGAACCAACAATCCAATCATGAAATGGGCAAAAGACATGAACAGACATTTCACTGAGGAAGACATGGACATGGCCAACACGCACATGAGAAAATGCTCCGCATCACTGGTCATCAGGGAAATACAAATCAAAACCACCATGAGATCCCACCTCACACCAGTGAGAATGGGGAAAATTAACAAGATAAGACATAACAAATGTTGGAGAGGGTGTGGAGAAAGGGGAGTCCTCTTGCACTGTTGGTGGGAATGGGAACTGGTGCAGCCCCTCTGGAAAACTGTGTGGAGGTTCCTCAAAGAGTTAAAAATAGACCTGCCCTACGACCCAGCAATTGCCCTGCTGGGGATTTACCCCAAAGATACAGATGCAGTGAAACGCCGGGACACCTGCACCCCGATGTTTCTAGCAGCAATGTCCACAACAGCCAAACTGTGGAAAGAGCCTCGGTGTCCATCGAAAGATGAATGGATAAAGATGTGGTCAATATATACAATGGAATATTCCTCAGCCATTAGAAATGATGAATACCCACCATGTGCTTCGACGTGGAGGGACCTAGAGGGTATTATGCTGAATGAAGTTGTCAATAGGAGAAGGACAAACATTATATGGTCTCACTCAATATGGGGAATATAAAAAATAGTGAAAGGGATTATAGGGGAAAGGAGAGAAAATGAGTGGGAAAATTCAGAGAGGGTGACAGACCATGAGAGACTCCTAACTCTGGGAAACAAACAAGGGGCAGTGAGTGGAAAGGGTGGTGGGCGGGGAGATGGGGTGATTGGATGACGGACATTGAAGGGGAGCACTTGACAGGATGAGCACTGGATGTTGTACTATATGTTGGCAAATCGGATTCCAATAAAAAATATACATATAAAAAAAAGGAAGCGCAGAACTCAAAAAAAAAAAAAAAAGAAAGAAAGAAATATACAAATGATTTTTTAACAATGGAGGAATAATTGGAGTTATTTCATTAAACTGAAATACTGGGGCGCCTGGGTGGCTCAGTCAGCTAAGCATTTGCCTTTGGCTCAGGTCATGACCAGCCTCCTAGGATCAAGCTCTGCATCCAGCTCCCTGCTCAGCAGAGTCCACTTCTCCTTCTCCCTGCTTTTGTACTCCTGCTGCTCTTTCTCTCTCTCCCTCTCAAATAAATAAATAAAATCTTTTAAAAAGTAAACTGACAAATTGAAGTATAACTTTAGAACACTGGGAAATAACTGGTTGCAGACAAGAACCTGAGAAATACTGCTACTTCATTAACTAAGAATGGCCTGGTCTGACCTTCTTGCCTGGGGGACATTATATTCCCCACTGCCTGAACGGCAAACACCCCAAACTTTAGCACCCATAGCTAGCTGGCTTGGTTCAGGGCAATAGCAAAACTAGATTTTGGAAGTGAGATAGCCCTAGATACTTGAGATTACAGTGTCCACATACTCCTGGCTGTCTGTTAAAGTCACACACATATGCAGAAGATCTTAGAGAACATCGTAAAGACTGAAAGCCTAGGACTTGTTAATTTGCTCTATCTTGGAATGTATTCCTCATCTACACATATCCTAGCCATTGTATGGAAGTCCAAGAGCCCTAAGGTATCAATCACTGACCACTGAACTGTACAAGCACAGGAGAGACCCCCTAAGGAGCCATGCTAAAAAAAGCAGACAATATCAACAAATACACAGAAACTGGGCTGAGACCTGGGCTGAAACTGGGTTGAACACTACAGAAGCAACAAATTTCACAGACTGAGTCTAGGAAAGATAACTGCCTACTAAAACAAAACCCCAAAACAGAAAATAAATCCCAACACACCATAATCCATAGTCACAAGAACATAATATCCACAAGCCCACGAAATTTATTATTTTTAAAGAAATATGGAGAGCATGAACCTACACTCAAGAAAAAAGAGCAGTTAATAGAAACTAATGCCAAACCGGTGCAGATGTTGTATTTAACAAAGACTTCAAAGCAGCTATTATAAATGTATTCAAAGAATTGAAGGGAAAAAATGCTAAGAAGGACTAAGTAAATAGGGAATTTCAACAGAGAAGTTTCAAACTATAGAGAAAGAACCAAATGGAAATTTTACAGTTGACATGTACAAAAACTAAAATGAAAACCAAAAACAAAACAGAAAAATCTCTCACAGATGGGTCATTAACAGATCTGAGATGGCACAAGAAAGAATCAGTAAATATAAAGGCATATTAATAAAAATTACCCAAACCAAAAAATAAAAGGAAAAAAACACTGGAGGAAAATGACAGAGCCTTTGTGATGTGTGGAGCAATATCAAACATCCAAACGTAAATGTGATTGAAGTCCTAGGAGAAAAGAGAGAGAAAAGGGCAGAAAAAAATGTAAAGAAATAACACCAAAAATCAAATTTGGTGGAAATCTTTAACATTTCAACAATGCTCAATAAACTCCAAGTGGACGAATGCAAAATGAACCACACCTCCATGTATCGTAGTTAAACTCCTTAAATCCAAAGGCAAAGAGAGAACCTTAAAAGCAGCAAGAGAAAAATACCATGACACATACAAGGAAAAAAAATATGATTAACAGTTGACTTTCATCAGAAATAATACAGACCGGAGGCAATGGAAATGGCATACTTAAAGTGCTAGTGGAAAAATATACCTGTCAATCAAGAATTCCATATCCAACAAAAATAAAGACAAAATAAAAACATTCACAGATAAACAAAAATGTATTGCTAGTGGACCTGCCCTAACTGATGGGAGTCCTTCTGGCTAAAAGGAAACTCATGGTAACTCAGAACTACAGGAAGGCATGAGGAGCACTGGGAACAGTAAATATAAGAAATATAAGAACTATTTTAAAATTTTCTCCTCTTAATTTCTTTGCAGGACATGTACTTGCTGGGCAGCCCTGGTGGCTCAGCGGTTTAGCGTCGCCTTTGGCCCAGGGTGTGACCCTGGAGACCGAGGATCGAGTCCCACGTCAGGCTCCCTGTGAGGAGCCTGCTTCTCCCTCTGCCTGTGTCTCTGCCTCTCTCTCTCTCCCATGAATAAATAAATAAAATCTTAAAAAAAAAAACAGGTACTTGGTGAAAGCAAAGATTCTAACACTGTATTGTTGAGTTTACAATGCACATATATGAATACTATGTATGATAGCAATAGTACAAAGGAGAAGATAATGGAGGTAAAATTGGTACAGATGAAAATGAACTGGAAAAGAGAGGTAAAGTTGTGTATTTTATTTGAATTATACCAGTATTAACCTGAAATAGATTATAAGCTTAAGATGCATATTGTAAGCCCATGACAGACCTTTCTTGGGTGGCCAACTAACTACTGGTTTAGTGAATAACGTACTAAACTGTCTTGTATATGATTACCTTTTAGGTTAGCTTGTTTTCTTTCTTGTTATGAAGTAAAATACACATGTAGAAAAGTGTACATATTAGGAATGTACAGCTCAGTGAATTCAGCTAGCAATTTTAAGATCTGTATGAATTCTCCTGTAGCTAAGTTTATACTTCCCTTCCTAAAAGATCTGCACATTGCCATGCTCTTTTATATATATTACAATAAACCTTTAACATATGTTATTATTTTTTAAAAGATGCATATTGTAATCTCTAGGGTAACTACTAAAAAAGTAAGCTTTCTACAATGTCCTTGAAAATGTCTATAGTCAGAATCACTTGAATACAATGGTAAAAAATATATACTGTTCCAAAAAGACTAACAAGAGGGGCACCTGAGTGACTCTGCCAGTTAAGCATCTGACTCTTGATTTCAGCGGTCTCGATCTCAGGGCTGTGAGTTCAAGCCTTGTGTTTGGCTCTACGTCACTCAAAACAAAACAAAACTAGAAAGAAATACACCAAAATGGTAATAGCCCTAAATCCGAAGGATAGCATTATAAGTGACTTTTTCCTTTCCTTTGTTGTTTCTGGATTGCATGTGTTGTAGTTACGTTATTTTTAAATTGGAATATTCCAACAAAACTTAAACCATGCAAAATATACCATAAAAAGTATACCAAAACTTCAGGAGATACTAAAGGCAGTTAATAAGAGTATCATGCATTGGAATATTCACTTATATTCTTCTGGACAGAGAATCTACAGCTTTTATCAGATTCCCAAAGGGATCTGTGTGTCCAAAGAAAAGTTAAGAACCAGTGTTCTAAAGTATTAATAAGTGACCTGTCATATCCCATTCATTTGAACTATGGAGTCCAAGGCATCCTTACCTAATTATTGCCTTTTGAAATGATAATTCACCAATTTAAGTTAGTTCATAACTCTTTAATTTGCCTTTATTCTTATTTCAGAGGCTCAGATCTGGGTTACAGAAGAGATAGGGTAAAAAGAATATACTCTGGGCTGCAAAGATAGAAAACAGCAAGACGATTATATGAACTGGAAGACCCCTACTCCTGAAGCAAGGTACTAAGGAATATAATTCTTATTTTTATTTTTCATATAAGTCTTCAGGATAGGATCTATGAGGAGTTTATGATTTTTAAAGATTTCTCAGGTAATTTGATCAGCCAAGTTGGGTATCACTGTTCTGAATTAACAGTGAAATCCTGAAGCCAAGAAGGTTTGTACTCATTTCTAGCACCCAAAGCAGTGCCCAGAACACAGAAGACTCAATAAACAATTTGTTGAAATAATAAAGGAGTTTTCTTTTCATAGTATGTGAATAAAAAATAAAATCAGGCAAAGTCAAATTATCATATATGTTAAACATAACAAATATCCCAGATAAGAAAATGCCTATACTCCTTAGATAATAAGTTACTAGTTATACCAGAATATTTTTGTTTATTAGTGCTGAAGTCTCTGACTTTGGTATCCTCATCGATCAAAGTAAAAATAACCTCTCATTCATATTATTTTATAAGGTAAATAAGTCATATTCCTTGAGTCAGCAATAGCTCTTACGCTCTTCAGTGACCATATCAATAGACACTTAGATTTAGACAAACTTACTATTGTTTTTCTTTCCAAAACAACATCATTTTATTATATTATTATTATTTTAAAGATTTTATTTATTTATCCATGAGAGACATAGAGGGAGGCAGAGACCCAGGCAGAGGGAGAAGCAGGCTCCCCGCAGGGAGAACAACATGGAAGTCGATCCCAGGACCCCAGGGTCACGCCCTGAGCCAGAGGCAGATGCTCAACCACTGAGCCCCCCAGGCATCCCTAAAATAACATCATTTTAGATTACTTCCAAATTCAAGCAAATCTATCCATATAGTTGCTTAATGTGTTAAAATTCTTATTGCGCTACTAGCATTTTGATACTATAGGTTAAAAATATAAAAGGTACCATTATTATGATATTCAAATAAGGTTATCTGACCAGGCAACTCACAGAATAGAGAAATCTTTCTCTATTCTGAAAAGCCAGGAATCCATTTACCTTGTTCCACCCTGAACATGCAAAGGATCCAAATCTTGTGAAAAGAGAAGTTTCAAGTAGTACATATATGCATGTGAGCAGCGGGCCTTATTAGTAAATCCATTTTATTATAAAACTCACTTGAAAATTTAAAATTGTTAATGATGATCATGTGACAATAAAAAATTAACTATATGGAAAAAATTGAGAAAAAAATATACTTTTAATGGCTAAGTACAATAGAACACTATTCTAATTAGACACATAACATAAAATGTGCTGTTTGGGTTCACTCAATTTTCTACTTACCAACATACATTATAAATATAGTTGGACAGCCCATATTAAACTTGAGTTAGATTCACACATTTCAGATCTTGTGTGGTCAACCTTGGAGTGGATATATCAGACATCTAAGTGTTGGAACAAGAAGTGGTTTGGAGTCATTATATGGTCTCATTCATTTGGGGAATATAAAAAATAGTGAAAGGGAATAAAGGGGAAAGGAGAGAAAATGAGTGGGAAATATCAGAAAGGGAGACAGAACATGAGAGACCCCTAACTCTGGGAAATGAACAAGGGGTAGTGGAAGAGGAGGTGGGCAGGGGGATAGGGTGACTGGGTGACAGGCACTGAGGGGGGGCACTTGATGGGATGAGCACTGGGTATTATGCTATATGTTGGCAAACTGAACTCCAATAAAAAGAAATTTTTAAAAAAATCAGTGACTAGGGGATCCCTGGGTGGCTCAGCACTTTAGTGCCTGCCTTTGGCCCAGGACATGATCCTGGAGTCCCGGGATCCAGTCCCACATCTGGCCCCCTGCTGGAGCCTGCTTCTCCCTCTGCCTGTGTCTTGGCCTCTCTCTCTCTCTCTCTCTCTCTCATGAATAAATAAATGAAATCTTTTTTTTTTTTAAAGTAGTTTTGGAGGGACACCATGGGGGGCTCAGCAGTTGAGCGTCTGCCTTCAGCTCAGGGGTCCTGGGATCGAGTTCTGCATCGGGCTCCCTGCAGGGAGCCTGCTTCTCCCTCTGCCTGCGTCTCTGCCTCTCTCTTTCTGTGTCTCTCATGAATAAATAAAATCTTAAAACAAACAAAAAAGGGATTTGGAAAAGAAGTCAGGGAAGAGTGAGTTAAAGTAGACAAGCTGAACCTTTTAACAACATTTTAGCTGTCACATTTGTGATTTCCAAGTTCAGATTATGTATCTGTCATTCAAATTTCTCTTTGATTGAGGCTCCTGTCCCTCCCCTACTGTAGGTCTTCTTTATGAGTCTTAGGAAAGGGAGGGGCACAAATAAAAACTCAGTTACTTTCATTATAATCTTGTTGAAAACACTCAGGAGCACAAGGCATTTTTGCTTCAGTATTCCTTACCCCTCACAGAAAAAGTGTAAAAAGGGAGACCGGCAGCATTCCTAAGTTCTGACAGCAGTTCACACAGAGAGAGCAGTCACCTGGCCTTGTGCATAGGGATACACCCGGTCCATGTGGCAGTGCCCAGTGGGATCAGCAGTGCTACAGGGCAGAGGAGGGTCAAGGCAAAGGGAGATTTAAAAAGGAGAGGTGAAATCCTTCTTCCCTTTCCCCTTTTTCCTCCAAACTACTAGGACCTTAGTTTATGAACACAGATGAGGCAATTCTCTTCAACACTGCCACAGACACTTGGGGGACACTGAAATCCACCTTAATGAGAAGAATAAAAGTCAGTAAAGCACCTTTTGCAAAAAGAAAGTTTAGTTCTACTTTAACACTGGTGTTTTAGAATGGTTCTGATTACACAGTAGGAAAAAAATCCAGAAGACACAGATACTCTGGTACATCAGCAATGTTCAAATGTCACCTGTGTCTCTATGCGTTGCTAGGATACGGTCAAATGACAACCTCTAGGGGGTTAATGGCTCTATCACAACCTCTAGAGCAGAGTCACACCTGGATTCCAAGAAAGCTTGAGAGGCCCTGAGTATGTTCAAGGAGAATCCCGAGGAGAGTGTTCTCTGAGGATTTTAAAATGTGCATTTAGGGATACTCTGAAAATTTCTAATATAAGTATGTGAGTGCTCCACTTATTATCAAGCAAATCAATGCAATTCCAGTGCTAGGATTTATGTTTGTGTTCATAACCAAGTCTCGTGTCATGTGATTGTCTACAATGCTGGCGCTTGCCTTCACCGACTCCCTAAGCAAGTCCAACAGTTGCTAAGCAGGCCTGCCCAAAAGGCAAATGACAACAATGGCCTTGCATCCACTGCGACACTCATGTTAAATTTTCTGGCACTTATAAGGACAAAATGACACTTTCAACTAAGAAAGTTATAATATAATTATAATTCAACTATAATTATAATTTCAACTAAGAAATTTTCACAAAATAATGTCTTTAATGTCTCACATTAAATAGTAAATTAAGGCCTTTTCACTTTTATGAAGGTAAATCAAAGTACTTTTGATTGAGTATCAGAAGTTTATTCCGAGCTAATGAGAGAAGACTGGATTTATGTCAAAATTTTGTCAGGAGCGGCCAAAGTCACTCTTGTACAAAATTCAGGGATTCTTCGGTAGACTGAACAGAGAGAAGTGGTGGAAGAATGAGGCACTGAAAACTGAAACACATGAAACAGAGCAGGTGGGACAGAGAGGGCAAACAGAAACCCTGAGCCACAGCAGCTCTTTCTGCATTTAGCATTTAAGCTGATTTTCTGCTGGTCTGCATACACCAATTGGCAATGATTACAAGAGTAATGAAAGTAGTACAACTTTTCTGTTAAACAGATTTTTAAATCTTTTAACATTTTATTACTTTTGGTTGATATTTTTTTTTAAATATTTTATTTATTTATTTGACAGAAAGAGAGAGAGAGAGCACAAGGGGGAGTGGCAGGCAGAGGGAGAGGGGGAAGGAGAAGCAGGCTCCGGGAAGAGCAGGGAACCTGATGTGGGACTTGATCCCAGGACCCTGAGATCATGACCTGAGCAGAAGGCAGGTCTTAACCAATTAAGTCACCCAGGCCCCCCCCCCGCCCCCCTTTTTGGTTGCATTTAAAGGACTAGATCATCAATACAATGGCTAGTAATTAAAATAAGCTTACTGTTCAGAATAGAAAAGTTACAATAATTACAATGACATAAATCTCAAGATCATTCAGGCAATGTAAGAAACATAAAACATTCAGTCAAAACTACAGTGAGATATCACCTCGCACCCGTCAGAACGGCTAAAATCACAAACACAAGAAATAACAAGTGTTCCCAAGGATATGGACAAAAAGGAACCCTCTTTTACTGCTGGTGAGAATGCATACTGCTGCAGCTACTGTGGGGAACAGCATGGAGGTTCTGCAAAAATCTAAAAATAGAACTACTATATGAATCAGTAATCACACTACTGGGTATTTACAAAAAAAAAAAATACAAAAGCACTAATTCAAACAGATATATCAGGCACCCCCTATATTTACTGCAGCCTTATTTGCAATAGACAAACTATGGAAGCAGCCCAAGTGTTCATTGATAGATGACAGATGAATGGATAAAGAAGATGTGATACACACACACACGCGCACACACACAAATATATCACTCAGCCATAAAAAAGAATGAAATCTCCCATTTGCATTGGATAGAGCTAGAGAGTATAATGCTAAGTGAAATAAGTCAGAGAAAGGAAAGTACCATACAATCTCACTCATATGTGGAATTTAAGAAACAACAAATAAATGAGCAAGGGAAAAAAAATAGAGACAAACCAAGAAACAGACTTAACTAAAGAGAACAAATTAATGGTTACCAGAGGGTAGGTGGGTGGGAGGATAGATGAAATAGGTGATAGAGATTAAAGAATACACTTAACTATGATTAAAAAAAAGAAAGAAATGAAAAAAAGAAACATAATAAATGCAAGTAACCTATTAATAAGCCAAACAACTGAAAGTACAATTTAAATTTAAAAATTACCTGTATTAAATTAATTATAGTTTGAGTTCTATTTTCACAGATTTCGATGTTTTATTTTTAATTTGTAAATTTAGCTATTAAATTTATATTAATATGTAAATGTGTTTGAGAGATAACTAAATATACTAAAAGCATGAGCTCTGGAGCCTAGACAGTCAGGGTTTAAATCCCAGACCTGACATTTATTAGCCGTGGGATCCTGAACAGGTCATTTAGCCTATCTGTGCCTCCATTTGCTTATCCATAAAATGGAGATAATAATACTGAAAATATTGTTAAGTGGAATTTTAAAAAGGCGGGGGGTATGAACTCTGGGGCTAGATTGCCTGGGTTTTATAGTTCAATATTCCTTCCCCTGAGATGTATTATTACAGGGTTTTATTGAGCCTAACTCACAGGATTATAGAAAAGACTAGATGAGTATGAGTATATATACATTATCCATCCATCTATCCATCCATCTACCCACCCACCCATCGAAAGTGCCTAGCACCTAGCAAGAGTTGTACGTGTTACCCAGCATCATTACTGTTACTATATAATGTCGTTATTATTAGCATTATGATTTTACATTTATAAAACACTATGACTGTAAGGAGCTTAAATCTACATATATATGTATATATATGTGTACATATACGCACACACACGCACACATTAAGCAACATTATGATATAGTATCAAAGTCTATAAGGTGGAGGGCACCTGGGTGGCTCAGTTGGTTAAGCAACTGACTCTTGATTTCCACTCAAGCCATGATCTCAGGGTCCTGGAATCAAGCCCCACAGTGGTCTCTGCACTCACTGGGGAGTTTGCTTTAGGATTCTCTTTCCCTCAAAAATCAATCTATCTTTTTTTTAAGTCTATATGGTGGGAAGAGTAATAAGAATCTTTTCTCTCTAAACAGAGTCCATATATGACTAAATAAACTGTTTTTTTTTTTTTAAGATTTTATTTATTTGAGTGAGAGAAAGAGAGAGAGATGAGTGATGTGGGGGGGGGGGGGGAGGACAGAGGTAAAGGAGGAAAGCAGACCTCCAGCTTAGCGGAGAGCCCAACGCAGGCCTCAATCCCAGCACCTCAAGATCATGACCTAAGCTGAAGGCAGGCACTTAACTCACTGAGCCATCCAAGCACTTCCATTTAAACTATTTTTTAAAAGTATTTCTCCACTATTCTGTTTATCTTAAATTATGTTTGTTTCAACAATAGGAAACATGTCATTTCTGAAACTCTTAAGAGCAGTGGCAATCTAGCAACACAGCAAGGCTCACTAATATTTTGATGGTCTACCCTCAACTCAAATTATCTCTGTCTACATACAAAATACTGTGTCACCTGCATGTGCACACAGGCAAGTGCTTGACATCAGCCAAATCAAGTGTGGTCTTACTTCCATTGATTAAATCTAAATGTTGTTAGATCACTGAATGTAAGTAAAACAACAATAATAACAAAGAATTTTTTCAGTTTTCAAAAACGTAGCACAAGTTACTTAGGACAAAAAGAAATACTAACCTTTCATACAAGGGCTGTGATACCTTCTCATATCAAGGCAACTATCTGTGACTTAGAGACTTATTGTTTAGAGATTTTTTCTTTTTTTTTAAGATTTTATTTATTTATTCATGAGAGACAGAGAGAGAGAGAGAGAGAAAGACAGAGATTGAGAGAGAGAGGCAGAGACACAGGCAAAGGAAGAAGCAGGCTCCATGCAAAAGGCTCCGGCAAGGAGCCCGACGTGGGACTGAATCCCCAGTCTCCAGAATCATGCCCTGGGCCGAAGGCAGGCGCTAAACTGCTGAGCCACTCAGGGATCCCAGAGATTTATTTTTTCTTACACTTTTATGATTCCATGACAATTTTAAACGTATTTGGAAATGAAATGGTATGTAAATCACAATGTATCTGTTTGCTTTTAAATGAGGACAGGAGTGGGGACGCCTGGATGGCTCAGTGGTACAGTGCCTGCCTTCGGCTCAGGGCATGATCCTGGGGTCCCAGGATGGGGATTGGGATTGAGTCTCACATCGGGCTCCCCACAGGGAGCCTACTTCTCCCATGCTTATGTCTCTGCCTCTCTCTCTCTCTCTGGGTCTCTCATGAATAAATTAAAATATCTTTAAAAAATAAAAAAATAAATGAGGACAGGAGTGAATGTTCATTTGTATTTTGCCTTAAATGGTCTTTTTCTATCAAACAATAATAGCCATCTTAGTTTCTTTAGAAATGAACTGGTCTCTAAGTAAATAAAACCATATGTATTCTCTGTCACTATGCCAGGACACAATTTAATTCCCTTTTGCAGAGATATATAACTAAATTACTTCATTTGTCTTTTCTGCATATGGTGGTTAGTCTTTTTCATACAAATTTAGGAGAAAATTTTTCAGAGGCGTACTTCCCTAAAAATGGTGCTGTTCTCCGTCCTGGATAATGGATACAATTTGGATAATAGCCAATAGATGGCACTGTTCGCACTAGGTAGCTAAGATCTCACAAAGGTCTCATTACAGGCACAAATTACTAAGACAAATACCTGCTCAATCAGTGAATTTGAATTTTTTGTGACAAGGACATATATTATTAATAGATATTGACAAATTTACACAATAGTTACAGAATATGGAGACCAATTTAAGCTAAACCATTTATTTATTTATCTAAAAATATTTATTGAGTATCTACTATCACTAGGCTTTAGAGACAGAAAAGTAGGTAAGATTATTTCTCAGTTTCAGATAATTCTACAATAATATATAAGTAAATCTGTTGATGGAGGTATGCACAGAGAAGCACAGGGGCTCATTCTGGGGATAGAATGGATCAGCAAAAGATTTTTGCAGAAATGAAGCCTTAGTTGTTGGCAAAGGATTCAGGTTGGGGGAGTGAGGCTGTTAGTATATCATGCTTTAAACAAAGGGAAAAGCAACAGCACGGACAAGAAAGTAAATCATATAATACAATGTGGAAAGTATGAATCAGAACAATCAAAATACAAACCTGAAAGAGGTCTGCAGCACTCAGAGAGTCTGCTATTGTTAAGGTATTTGGACTTCAACCTTTGTATAATAGAAATCTATTTGAGGAGTGACGGAGAGTGGCATGGTCAGATCTGTATTTTAGAGAGATCACAGCTAGAACTACGTGAGCATGAATTTGAATGGGACAATATCGGAGGTAGGAATCCACCACAGTGGCTATTGTGGAAGTCCAGCAGCAAGCCATGAAGCCTCACCTGGAGCAGTGTCAATAAAGAGTAGAGAGGAAGACAATTTTGGGAAGTATTTAAGGATATGGCATTCAAATGGATATAAGCAGATGAGGGAGGAGGAAGCTAGAATGACAATCAAGACAAGGTATTTCCTAGGTCCTTTTGATTGTCACAGATGGCTTTTTACTTGATCCACCATCCTTTTAATTGCCTTTAATATAATGTATAAATTACTGTCCTTTTACCTATTTAATCTTTTCTCTTTGATAGCATCTTGTACTTTACCTTCAAAACACCAGAATTTGTGAAAATTACCACAAAAATATGTATATTATGTATTTGTTTGCCTTCTCTTCTCTTCATTAGGTTTTACCACATAGAGGACAGGGTCATCTCTACTAATCTAGATCACTATTGCATAACTAGCACCCACTCTGGTACATAGTTGGAAGCTCAACAAAAATTTGCTGAAACAACATATATTTCTGAAGTTTGTAATATATATATGTATATATGTATATATGTATTATATGTATATGTATATGTATTATATACATATATATGTAAATATATATGTATATATATTTCTATATACATAATATATATGTGTGTATATATATATATTTCTGAAGTTTCAAGCTCTAGTTACATTCTGCTTGGTTGATATTTTCCATCAAGATCACACACGACTTTAGGCCACATTCAGTAAAGCAAAACCACAAGAGATGCTTGCCTATTTATTAAGTACTTTAGCTCTGTTTCTGTGACAGCTTTGCTCATCAGGGCAGGAATGAGCCTTTAACATGTCAAGTTAGAAGCTATTTTCCAGTGTAATAGGTAATAGGTGTTCTCTAGTCAGGTCAACTTTCTCCATCAAAGACGACTAAATACCACTCTATAAAAACTAGTTTCCTCCTTCCCTTTTTGAGTCTTGCTTGGGTTTCAACCATATCTCCTTGCATCTCCATCTATCATGGATATTAATTTATTCAAATAGTTTAATCTTCTCAAGGTCATCTTAAGATACCACAGGGGTTGGTATCCCTAAGTTTTAACTGTCCCTTAAAGAAAAATCCTTCCCCACTCTCACATCATAGAATATTAATTGTAGTATGTGTGTGGAGAGGGAAGAGAGTGCAGTGCGCTGTGTTTTAAGAATATGCCCAGTCTTCCAATGATTTCCTACTTCTATGTCAGTTTCCTTGGGCTTTCAAGAAAAAAACTGAATGTAGACTGAAGCAAATTAACATTTACTTTAACAAACCTAAACATAAAACCTGAATTTCAAAATGAGATAAACCTCTACTCAGAATAAATATTTATTTAAGGAAAGAGCTACTCTGGAGGATTTAAAATATTCATCCAATAGACTAAAAAAACTTTAGTACATACTTTGCACAACACATGTTCAAAGTGGTGAGATATAAGAATACAAAAATGTATCTAACCTGAAGTAATTTATAGTCTAATATGGAAGGTAAGATAGCCATATAATGATACAATAAAATATTCAAAGTATTAATACTATTAGAGAGGTATTATAAATTGGTACAGTAGTTCAGTACCATGTAAGATCAATTTTGACTGGATATATACAGATGGACTTTATAGAATTAATGAAATTTGGGCTGGTATTTGAAGAGAAAGAGGCACTACGGAGCTACAACCAAAATGTAATTTATAAATATATTTTTTCAAGAACAAAAAGGCTGCAAGAAAGTGAGGTCCCTAATAACAAACGCACAAGCATCAGAAGACAGGTGGTATTAAGCAGACATGTAAAGCTAATTAAATTTAATATAAAACACTAAGTCAAAAAAAGAAACAAATAAAATCCATCAAATCATGATCCTTACAATACCAAAACTGAAAACAAAGGTAATCAATGTTATTAGTATCTGCTTAGTAAGATATATATATATATGTTCTGAACTGGATTAAACTCTAGTCTTCAAATGATTCTAAAGTGTTACTACCTCTACATAAAGAACTATCAACAACTCTGATAATGCAACAACCTGTATTTTAATAAACACCACTTTTGTCATCATGGAGTTTTTTCTAGAAATATATACTTACATAGAAACTCTGACAAACCAGGAAGGATAAACATTTTACAAATCATAATAAAGGCAGAGAGAGTGAATTGAGGAAAGAAAATAGTAATAAATTATGGTGAAATGGCATTAAAAACAGATGTTAAAAGAAAATTCAGTGCAAACTTCACTATTTAAGATAGACACCATGTATCCATGGATAACAACTTATTAGCATTTTAGCAATTATCTTCACAATTTTTTTTCACTTACATTATTTTATACTTGATGCTTATATAATATTCTTAAAATGGAAACCAAGTGTTCATTTTACAATGAGTACTGATTTGTGTTAACACTTTAAAAAACTGCTTCTCTAAATTTATCCAACTCAGAATATACCATGCTTAAATTTAGAGTAAATCTGAATATAAGGTTATGGAGATAGAGGAAACAAACTTACATTTATTATTTACAGTGAGTACTTCATAACAAACCCCTTAAAAGGAAATACACAGAGACTCTCTGTATAACTAATATCTCCATTGACTCCTGGGAAAACCCAAGTAATAGAATTAATTTTTAAGGAAACCAGTTAAAGAAATTGAACCTGGGCTTACTGTGGTATAGATAATTTTATGATTAAAATTTGCTTACTACATTTATTTTGCTAAGGCATAAAAGAATTCCCTCCCAAAAAGATAAATATTGGAAAAAAAAACACCTATAATTAATGGCTCTCACTTCAAGTATCTTAATAAGATAGCATAGCAAGGACAAATATTACAGGGGGGAAAAAGGTCAATTATTTTGCTAATTTTGGAAAATATTCTAACTTTCTCCAGGAAATAGTGAGGTATATTTAAAGATAAGTGGGGTATTAATAAATTATTATAAAATTATCTTACTATATCATATTCAACTCTAAATTCCTTAAGGACAGATCCGTCTTTGTATCCCTTAAGTATCTCACTACAAAGTACATGTGTTGTACAAAATATATACTAAATTTTTTTAATCTATTGGGTGAATATTTGAAATGCTCCAATCGGCTTATTTTTAATGGCACTCTAATGTATCTCTCAAACGCATATTTTAAATGAACTTAATAGCAACCTGGCTACAATGAACTCAAAGCTGCTTAAATGAAGCCAGAGAGGTCACTCTTTCCTAGAAATCAGCA